>NW_026860986.1:0-30314 GCF_026571515.1 Ruditapes philippinarum
TTGGTCGAGCAAAAAATTCCCTTCCTTTTACTACCATCTTACCAACATTAAGGTTTGTTAATCCCTGGAAAGTTTAAAGCAAAATCGCCATCAAGGTTTTTAAGAGGAGTTGCGTTCACCAAAATTTTCCTACAATTTAAGTAATATAATGAAAAAAATCAACAAAGGGGCCATAATTTTGTTAAAAAATTTGGTTGCAAGCAAAAAATATCCTTCCTTTACTGCCATCCTACACATTAAGGTTGTTTCATCCCTGGAAGTTTAAAAAGCAAAATCTGCCTCCGGTTTTTAAGAGGAGTTGCATTCAAAAAATTTCTAACATAGTAAATATTTAGTGAAAAAATCAAACAAAGGGCCCCATTAATTCTGTAAAAATTTGGTCGCAGTGAAAATCCTTCCCTTTTTACTAAACCATCTACAACCTTAAGGTTGTTCATCCCTGTAAGTTTAAGCAAAATCTGCCATCCGGTTTTTAAGAGGAGTTGCGTTCACAAAATTTCTACAAAGTATCTAGTGAAAAAATCAACCCAAAAGGGCCCCATAATTCTGTTAAATGTGGTCGGCAGCAAAAAATTCCTTCCTTTACTCCATCTGACATTAAGGTTGTTCATCCCTGTTAAAGTTTAAGCAAAATCTGCCATCCGGTTTAAAGAGGGAGTTTGCGTTCACAAAATTTCCTCATAGTATCCTAGTGAAAAAAAATCCAACAAAGGCCAATAATTCCCTGTTAAAAATTTGGTCGCACGGCGAAATTTTTCCCCCTTCCTTTACTAACAATCTACAACATTAAAAGGTTGTTTCATCCCTGTAAGTTTAAAAGCAAAATCTGCCATCCGGTTTAAGGGAGGAGTTGCGTTTCAACGAAAAGAATTTCGGGACGTACGGACGGAACGGACGGACTGACGGACGGAAACGGACGAACAAGTGCAACGTATATGCTCCCAGCATTGTGAGGGGGCCATAAAAATTAAAAAATTGAAAGGGCCCCCATTTCTTTGACAGATATAATTGAACCCAAAAATGTTGACCAAGATGGCACAAACTTAGAACTTGGGTAACTGATCTTTCTTGTAAAGTTTAAAGAATGAAATTTTGCACCAGTAAAGTTTTTGAGTTAGTTCCGGACAAAACAGTACGGAAGTACTTTACATGACTTTTCCCCTTTGATTCATTTCATTCCCATTTTAAAGTCCCAAACAAGGCTTTAAAAAGAAACCCACATAATTAAAAATAAAATAAAAAGAATCAAAGAAATGTACCAATAACTATTATTTTCCCCTAGTCCACCAAAATGTGTTTTTTTGCACGGACAGACAGACAGACGAACGGAGTAAAGTGATCCCTATAATGGTCACCAACTACTCTGTAGCCAAGGCAACACAAATAGTGACAGAACCATCAACATACCAAAAGTTAGCCTGTTAGACAACTAAACTGACAATGCCTATCAAATTTTTAATAACTTTTATTCCCATAAAGCAATAAACAAAATTGTATTTTGTAAGTAACACAATAGACAGGGAAAATGGAATAAGTCTCCAAAATGTTCGACAGGATACTCACCTCTGTATTCATTAAAAAAATGGCTCAAATTGGGCAACAGGATTTCAACAAAACTTGTATTTTGATTTTATTATGATTCATTATCTTAATTATGATTTACTATAAGGCATCAAAGAGGCAAAGGTTTTTACCTTATGACAAGCATCTCTCCTCAACACTGGAACAAACTTCCCTTGTTGTTACAAATCTGCCCAGCACAATAGATGTACTTTAAGCTTATTCCCCATACCAAATATCCTTTCTTCGCGAGTATATAGGCACTGGAACTCTCGAAGAACTGAATAGTCTTGTCCACTTCCACTTCATCACTCCTCCATGGTCTGAAAAAAATACCAGGGTTTAACAAAATAATTTCTAATTCACAAGGCTTAAAAGAAGACACACAAGTAAAACAGAATAAAAGAATCAAAAAAAATGTACCAATACCTATTATTTTCCTAGTCACCCCAATGTGTTTTGCACGGACAGACAGACGACGGAGAAGTGATCCCTATATGTCACCACTACTCTGTAGAGGCAACACAAAAAGTTACAGAAACCACCAACATACCAAAAGTTTAGCCTGTTAGACAACTACAACTGACAATGCCTATCAAATGTATACTTTATCCATAAGTAATATAAACAAAATTGTATTTTGTAAGTAAACATAGATAGGAAATGGAACCACAAGTCTCCAAATGTCCGACAGGATATTCACCTCTATATTCAATTTGGCTCAAATTGCACAGCATTTCAACCAAACTTGTATTTTGATTTTATTATGATTCATTATCTTAATTATGATTTACTATAGCATCAAAAAGAGCAAGGTTTACCTTATGACAAGCATCTCTCCTCACACTGGAACAACTTCTTGTTGTACAAATCTGCCAGCACATAGATGTACTTTAAGCTATTCCATATCCATATCCTTCTTTGCGAGCGAGTATATAGGCACTGGAAACTCTCGAAGAACTGATAGTCTTGTCCACTTCCACTTCATCACTCCTCCATGGTCTGAAAAATCACCAGGGTTTTTACAAAATAATTTCTAATTCACGAAAGGCTTAAAATTTCTACACACAAGTAAAGCAGAATAAAAAGAATCAAAGAAAATGTACCGAAATACCTATAATTTTCCTAGTCACCCATGTGTTTTTGCACGGACAGACAGACGACGGAGAAGTGATCCCTATATGTCACCACTTACTCTGTAGAGGCAACAACAAAAGTTACAGAACCACCAACATTACCAAAAGTTAGCCTGTTAGACAACTACAACTGACAATGCCTATCAAATGTATACTTTGGGGTTCATAAGTAATATAACAAAATTTGTATTTTGTAAAGTAAACATAGACAAGGAATGGGAATAGTCTCCAAAATGTTCAACAGGATACTCACCTCTGTATTCATTTGGCTCAAATTGCAACAGGATTTTCAACCAAATTTTTGTATTTTGAATTTATTATGATTCAATTATCTTTATTATGAATTTACTATAAGCATCAAAGAGCAAGGTTTACCTTATGACAAGACATCTCTCCTCACACTGGAACAACTTCTTGTTGTACAAATCTGCCAGCACATAGATGGGTACTTTAAGCTATTCCATACCAATATCCTTCTTGCGAGTATATAGGCAACTGGAACTCTCGAAGAAATGATAGTCTTGTCCACTTCCACTTCATCACTCCTCCATGGTCTGAAAAATCACCAGGGTTTACAAAATAACATTCTAATTCACAAGGCATAAAAGAAGACACACAAGTAAAACAGAATAAAAAGAATCAAAGAAAAATGTACCAATATCTATTATTTTCCTAGTCACCCATGTGTTTACAAAATAACTTTCTAATCTTATAATGTTAATATTTATCATGTCTTTACAAGTTACTTTTCAAATAAACAGGTAATTATCAATATTTCATTGGTTTTTATATCATATGATGACCCATACTTTAATTATATGGCAGATAAAGGCCGTCAAAAGAGTTTCAGGGTGGGGCAAGTTCATGCCTAGTAGAACCACTTACCTTCCAGTCTAGCTGGCTAAAAGACTATCTCCAATTGACAATTCCTATCAACTGTTTGTTGAACTAGCTGAACTTTTTTTTATCTTGTAAATAATTGATACTTTGCAGGCACAAATAAACGGTTACAAAAAAATCCTTAAAGTATAATATTGTTAAATACCTAATTTCTCCATCATGCCAGTTTCCAACCAATGATACACAGCTATCCACATCCTCACGTCTCCGCCACATTGTAGAACTAGAACACCAACATCTTCTTTCCAGGAGATTTCCAAAAACACAAAAAAACACAAAACATTAAAATATAGGCAAAAAAAACAAAACATTTAAAGAACCTGGCTAATAGATCTGCAATACAAAAATATAGGTATTAGAGCAAACAAATACATAATTAAACATATCAAACATAATCATAGTACACAAATTCTAAAAACACAAATCAAATACAATACGCGAGTATATAAGTATATTAAAAAAACTGCGGGCGCATCACGTAACCTGGCCGGAATCACATTTTATAACAACCATCAACAATAACTTCAACTCAACACATTACTAACTACAGGGATAACTTACATAAAGATTTTTTTATAAATCGCGAGTATACAAAAAAATCGCGGGCGCATCACGTAGTCTGGCCAGAATCACATTTTATAACAACAACCATCAACAATCACTTCAACTCAACACATTACTAACTACAGGGGGTACAGGGATAACTTACATAAATTTTTTTTTATAAATCGCGAGTATATCAAAAAACCGCGGGCGCATCACGTAGTCTGGCCAGAATCACATTTTATAACAACAACCATCAACAATCACTTCAACTCAACACATTACTAACTACAGGGGGGACAGGGATAACTTACATAATTTTTTTTTATAAATCGTGAGTATATCAAAAAACCGCGGGCGCATCACGTAGTCTGGCCAGAATCACATTTTATAACAACCATCAACTCAACACATTACTTACTACAGGGATAACTTACATAAAGCTTTTTTTATAAATCGCGGGCGGATCACGTTGCCTGGCCAGAATCACATTTTATTACAACAACCATCAACAATCACTTCAACTCAACACATTACTAACTACAGGGGGTACAGGATTAACTTACATAAAGATTTTATATAAATCGCGAGTATATCAAAAAACCGCGGGCAGATCACGTAGCCTGGCCAGAATCACATTTTATTACAACAACCATCAACAATAACTTCAACTCAAAACATAACTACAGGGGTTTAGGGATAACGTATATAAAGATTTTTTTTTGCAAATTGTGAGTATATCAAAAAAACGCGTGCGCATCACGTAGTCTGGCCAAAATCACATTTTATAACAACCATCAACAATAACTTCAACTCAACTCATAAGAACATATATAAAGATTTTTTTTTATAAATCGTGAGTATATCAAAAAAACGCGGGCGCATCACATAGTTTGGCTAAAATCACATTTTATAACAACAACCATCAACACTAACTTCAACTCAACACAATACTAACTACAGGAATAACATATATAAAGATATTTTTTTTATATAAATCGCGAGTATATCAAAAATCCGGGCGCATCACGTAGTCTGGCCAAAATCCCATTTTACAACAACCATCAACAATAACTTCAACTCAACACATTACTAACTACAGGGATAACATAATTATATAAAGATTTTTTTAAAAAATCGCGAGTATATAAAAAGAAAACCGCGGGCGCATCACGTAGTCTGGCCAAATCACATTTTATAACAAACCATCAACAATAACTTCAACTCTACACATAACCAACTACAGGGGGTACAGGATTAACTTACATAAAGATTTTTTTATAAATCGCGAGTATATCAAAAAACCGCAGGCACATCACGTAGCCTGGCCAGAATCACATTTTATAACAACCATCAACAATAACTTCAACTCGACACATAACCAACTACAGGGGGTACAGGAATAACTTACATAAAGATTTTTTATAAATCGCGAGTATATCAAAAAACCGTGGGCACATCGCGTAGTCTGGCCAAATCACATTTTATAACAACAGCCAACAATCACTTCAACTCAACTCATTACTAACTACAGGAATAATAGGCTAAGGAATAACATACATATTCAAAGATATTTTATAAATCGCGCGTACATGAAAAAATAGCATACATAAAGAACAATATAAACGATGAAATACAAAAGTTGTAAAATATCATCACACTTACTCTATTAACAAAGAACGTCTTCTCGGCGCGAGTTTCCCACCAAAACTGAACTGTTAGCTCAAATGATCACGTGGTCTGTAATCTGTGAAGCGGGAACATTCGGCATTTTCCGCCGTGCTTCTCAACTCTGACCTTTTCAGTATTGATATATTGTTGGCCAATATTGGCCTGAGACATTTGAATATTCAATGACCTTTTATCGGCAATCATCGGAATCCGGCATTCAAATAATTATGATCGAGAATGGGAAATCTTAATTTATAAGTACACAGGGGTGGCAGGATAAAGCCATGTACGAAAACGCACGAACAGGAATAACATATGGCCTGATAGAGTAGTGGTTAAGGTCCTTGTTTCGCATGCGGAAGGTCGTTAGCTCACATCCCACAATGGGTGAAACTTTTATTAGCCCTTTGAATTAAATTATTCTATTTTTGTTTTACTCTTTAATTTATTGATTTTTTATATTTTTTTAAAATTATTTATAATCATTATTTTATATATTTTTCCATGTATTTCATATACGAGAATGACATAGCTTATAATGTATGGTGGCTAAGTTGGTACACTTTGCGCGTTGCGTTGCCGATAGCGACAACACAACCTTTATCGTTATCGTCTTTTCGTCTTGTCGCTAGCGGAACGCACCAAACGGCGCGTTGTCGCACTGTCGTCTTGTCGCTTGGCTTATAAGCCAATCCTTTGATTTGAGCGACATCGCGACAACACGCCGTACGACTACGCGCCGTTTGGCGTGCTTCGCTAGCGACAAGACGAAAGTAACTAATATATGTAGTAGATATAAGCCGAAAACTGTCCAATATGTCAAATATTTAATTTCATGAGGCGCGTAGCGCCGAAGGGAATTCAATATTTTACTTATTGGTCAGTTTGAGGCTTATATCTTACTTAAATTACTACTTTTACTATCAAATATCATGTTATCCATCGAAAAATTAGACATTATGTATCTTGTGCTAGAAATGTACAATGTTTATGTTTTAGTAATTATTTTTTTCTTACCTGCAAAACCCCATAGGGAGCCTCTAAAATAACAAAATGTCCGAAGCATGAAAATGTCGTGTTTTGAAATAAGACCAATTATGTACATGAACACGATGATATACACAAAATAAACCAGTTACACAAAATGTTGGATTTACACACATACAGTTACATAAATTTGTACATTGGAGATTTTTACAAGAAATAGTAAAAATAAAAGTTTTCAAATTTGTGTAGAATCTTGGATATTTTGAATGCTTGACTGAGATGACTTTATGGATTCTTATTTTCTCTATTTTATTACTTTTATGAAGGATTTTTACTGACCATTAAGTGTAAAATGATATTTTTATTTTTCATATGACTACAGCTGTCACAGATGTAAAATGTTGTGTTAAAATGACCATTAGGGTTAATTTTGGATATTTACGCAACGAAATGAGATTTTCTTATTTTCGAATTGATATTTGTCATACCACAGGGGTCTGGAATCGTTTATATAAGTCAAACATATATGTAATCAAATATAACAGTTTTTGTTTTGAAAAGATGAATTTATTTTCTCTATAATTTCATCTATCTGAAAAGCTGACCATTACACTTATTTGAAAAGTTGACCTTACTGAAAGAGTACGTACATACAATGAATCAAATCAAGTATAATTGTCATTATTTTGATAAAGTATGTATTTATTAAATAACACTAGTAACTACGCTACACCAGAATGGCTGTCAGACAGGTCTTGAAACAAAATAAAGGTCCTTAACACTTCCAGGCCACAAAACAACCATAGCAATCTATGCCCTGATTATGAGCTGACAGTTATTCTGAAGTAGGGTTTGACTCAGATTCGGGACTTTGTTAATCAACTTTAATTTAATATAACTTATATAACTTGAATATGAGTCAAACCATGTGGGTACTATTTTTCTAAAAACAAAGTAATAAGACTCTATTTAGATAAAAACAAAATCAATCAATTTAAGTAACATTTGTAATGTTTTCGCTTTTTGTACACATATTACTTTTTGTGAGATGATGCTAGCAAATAACCTGAGATTGGACATTATGAAGCCCAATTAGATGTGCCTTGTTTTATAATTACCTGCCCATATGAGCCAACACAATGTTGGACAAATTAAGGCCAATAAGGATAAATAATAGTTCCCGCAATACAACCCCATATGAGCCATACAATATGGACACAATCAGACCCCATAACGAAACATACAGTTATATGAGCTAATCTGGGAACAGGTCCAAACAAAAATAAAGCCCATCAATTAAACGGCACACATTTTAGGTTGTTCTGTTCTATATCATTTGCTGAATCTCACGTTCTTTGTTTAAATGTATTTTTTGTTAACTTTTATATATTTTTATTTTGGAAATAAAGGCAAATCGCCAATAAAAAATTGCTCTTAGAGTCGGCCGTTGATGAATAAAAGATCGAGTACACAAATTTTATATAACATTTATTAAATATCAAAATTGGACTGAAGGGAGGCTACCTTATCATTCAGGCATTTTTTCAAAATTCAAAATTGACCGTGGCAACCAATGTCTGTGGCACCATTAAACTGCTAGTGCTTTGTGACGGCCTTGGCAACAACACTTCACTGACTGACAATAAATTTCTTAATAAATTTAATTAAAACAATAAAATGCGTCTGTGGCTTTCCATACCGAAACAAAACAAAATTCAAAATTGGACCGATATAGGCAGAATTTATCTTTTGGAAATCATTTCATATTTTTTAAATTACTAAATTGCCTTTGGCTTACCGGCAGTCGGATCGATATGCAAGTGATGGTAACATATGAGGCGGTTATCTCGATATATCTGAGACATCTGGAAGAACTACATGACGGGATGAAGAAGACCACTCTGAGGGGATGAGAAGTCCATGACCAAGCCCCGAAAATGTCGCACTCTCAAAGTAGGCATTAAGGGGGGAGGTCAAAGAAGACATCTTCGAAGACCGAAGACGTGGAAAAGTTCTTCTAGACCCACCAGATGAGGGAAGCAGTCCATGGTCCATGGCGTAGCTGAAAAACTGGAAGGAGTGAACATGTCTGTCCGTTTTGCTTGTCTGTGGCACCGAACCAAAAAACACCGGTCCGAAGCACCTTTGCTTGTCCGTGCGTCTATGTGTCAGGAAAACCTTACCCGTCCGCTTCTTGATCCTTTATTTTAGGCAGCAACACGTTCTTTTACTTAACAACATAATGCACACAATGGTCTCATTGGCCTCCCGTGTATTATTTCATTAATAAATCTAAAAACAATAGCATTTTCTTTGGGCTCATTCAGTGAATTACTGAATTCCAATCAAATAGGTCACCATTTTAGAACTATAACATACTTTAAGGGCATGACTGGTGACATGTCCGGGGTCCGTACTCGACAGCGAAAGCTGCTTTTTGTGCCCGAAAGGGCGGATGGACCCTCATTAAGCATTAACAACATACATACATGCAATAATTACTTGAGTGGTTAAGGTCGCTGACTTGAGATCACAGGTCCCTCACCGCTGTAGGTTCGATCCTCACTCGGGTCGAAATCTTTCATGTGAGGAAGCCATCCAGCTGGCTTACGGAAGGTCGGTGGTTCTACCCAGGTTCCCGCTCGTGCCTGAAATAATGCCCGGAGGGGCACCTGGGGTCTTTCTCCACCAATAAAAGCTGGAAAAAATCGACGAAAAAATCTCGGCGGGACGCTCTAGGATGGCCCGACTTGAGTGTACGGTCGCCCATATGGGCTTTCCGGCGGCGACCTTAAATAAACGCATTAAAAAAAAAAGACTTGAGGCATTAACAACATACATACAGACTTGAGGAGTTGCAGCTGAGACGTCGTCTACATGAGGTCTAGGAAGGTCAGATAAATAAATAAGTATTATCAGCTAATTAATATAATACTGGGGACTTTGTGCCGTAAATACAACATAATAAGAAAATTATAAGATTGACTCAGATATTTAGAGCATTGCGTTCTGACATCTTAACATTAAAGCATTGCGCTTTGTGTTCAGGGTTTAATCTTAGTTATATTTTAGTTGTACGGGTCGCTGTTGAGATTAATGAAAGGCTGAACATAAAGAATGTAAAGTAGTTCTTATAGGTTGATGTGTAAAATAATTAGGAAACATTTATAGAAAGCTAACCATAAGAGTGATATAGTATTTCCCATTGGTTGTGTTTTAAATAGAGGACATTGACTTGATAAGTAAATTGTTTGAGCTATATTGAAAACATCGTATTTTTATTAATTCACATTGATTTTACTGTTATTTAAATCATTTGAGAATCATTTATTACCAATCATAAGGCAAAGTAGCCTGAGAAAAATTATATATATTATAATAGTCCAAGCTATAATTTTGCATAGTTCAAACGCTACCTTAATATAAGACAGAAGCTCTGACACGTTACAAATGTGTTACACAATTAATATTGGACTTACACGTTAATATTGGACACCTACCTGTACTGTATTAAAAATACAGTACGGTCAGAACAAAGGAATGACGTCACAGAAGTAATTTAAAGTTATATATAACTATAATTATTGATAGTTAAATAACGATATCAACATACAATTAAGCAAGACGCACACAGCAGAAAGCATAATGTGCATGTAAGAAAGCAAGATGTAAAAGTCAGAATGCAAGATGTACAAGTCAGAATGCAAGATGTACAAGTTAGAAAGCACGATGTAACGTAAGAAAGCAAGATGTAATTTTTGCGTTAATACCCTTCCATATTAAATACAACGTCAACGTCATTTCCTGAAAATTCTAATTGTAAATCGGGACAATTGTTTGAATAACAAAGGTTTTAACATCACTAGTGCTTACACAAATCAAGAGAAAAATGACGTCAATAGGCGACGTTGAAGTCAGGGCAATCATCAAATTTTGTGTAGGAATAGAAAAGACACCAACGGAGACGTATAAAATGATTCAAGCATCTGGTACAACAAAGAAATGCTGTAGATCGCTAGTATTTAGATGGCATGACATGTACCGAAACGGAAGAGAGTCAATAGAGGATGACAAGCGATGCGGTCGACCATCGGTGGTTTCCGAGTTTTTCCGGAAATCAAAGCACAGCTGCGAGGTCGATGCTTTGATTCCGGGTTGGAATTACAGATTGAAACCCAGGGAATAGTTTCGTCATTCGACAACATCTGGTACGAGGACACGTACGACAAATGGGTCAAGAGGCATAGAAAATGTACCGCTGTGAATGGAGATTACGTCGAGAAGTGAGTCGATATGACGATCGGGGAAATTTGACGTTAACATATTTAGCACTGACTTAACTAGCGTGCTCCGGGTATGCTTCGGTGTATGTTTTGTTTTATTTGTAATTTACTTAATTATTGTTTAATGTATTTCATTGTATTTTTTACAGCTGGCTGTAAAAGAATTAAATATTTTTATGGTGTTTTTCTTGTTTTTCAATTTCTATTATTTATCAAACTACAGCAAAAGTCCTTAAACTTCCCGAACACCCCTCGTATATTGCAATCTTCATTATTCTAATTATCGAATTTAATTTTTCTTATGAAAATAAAAAATACGTGACCAATTAAAGTACAAAACACAAGCTTCAATCATGAGCAGACCATGATGCTTGCATAAAATGTGAGGATAATTCAATCTGTACTGAATATTTAATTAAGAAAACAAAAGATATGCCGAAATTATATAAATGTCAATACAGGAGGAATTTGGCTAAGCCGTTGAATGTTGAGAAAAAAAGCGTATTTTAAGTTTAATTGATGAAAATGATAAGTATATGTTCTTGCATTGTCGAATATACATTTTATTTGGATATTAAGGCGTTTGTCCAGAGCTCTACACCCCGAGTGTACATATGCTCAACATTTGATGTGAATCACTTTGAAAGGTATCCTATGACAAAATAATGTTCTAACAGAAATACAATCATATTAATTGCTTTAACTATAATACAAGGAAACAAATTTCATTTTTTAACCCATTACTTCATGAGCATTTTGTGAAAAATGGCTGTTTTCATTGAAAAGTCTCCCGTTACAAGTTCAAATTGCTATAATACTATAAAAACTGCTTCAACACTAATCAAACTTGGCACAAATGTTGACTGGACCATTGCCCTTGCAACAACATGCTCAGGCTTAAATTTTCTGTTACCATGGCAACGAGGGGACATCTCAAAATTGCCAAAAATCACTATTTTGCGTTGATTTTTTCCATCATATCTGATTTCAATGTGCTGCAACTTCTCAATGGACTGAGATAGAGTCAAATGCTTTTCAGCGTTGGTTACACGTTACGTTATGATCAATCTGGGGTCATTTATAGCCTCTCACAAGTCCAAAATTTTCTTGGCGATGAGGGGGACTCCGCCCCCCTTCAAACCCCCCAAACAGAAGGGGGCACATCCCCCTTCTGGCAACTCCCTGATGTATCTTTTGGTTGGGGGGCCGCGCCGAAAAAGTGGTCATTTTTTTAACCAACATTTCTCAAACAAAAACAAGTGTTAAGGGCCTAAATAATGCATTTTTCACCATTTGAGACAACAAAAAGGGGGGGGGGTTGAAAAAGGCGTTAAAAGGCGTGTATATGAAGTAATGGGTTAAATAAAAAAAATAATAAAAGAATAAATAAATAAATTAGAGATCTAAAAAAAATAAAAAATAAAATTGTAGGAAGACGACAACGTTCTTTTCTAATTCTTATTCGTTAGAGGTAAATTAAACAAAGATGGCGGCCTCCGTTAGAATGCGACCTTCTGTATTTAAAAGTTTATATTTTCACAGGTATAGCATGCAACTTATAATTTGTGTATACAGCAATTAGTACAAAAATCCTGCTTTATTTTATAAAGTAAAAATAAGCCACTGGTAATTTGATTTTGTTTGCAAAGGACTCAAACATTTGACTCAAACATTTGTTCTGTGTGCGACATGATTTTGAGTTATTTCGGTCCCAATACGTGTCGACCCTAAAATATCCAAGTCAATTCGGTCCATGACATAATATGAAAAAGGCAAAGCCTCAAAGCGAGCTCGATTTACTTTTACCGTGATAAAGTATAAAATAATCGTTCATTTTTATTTTACATTTTCCGTTCTAAAATTGTCATTCTGTATAATTTTTATAGACTGCTTCCGTTTATTCTGGTTCCCTGCCTAATAAGTGCACAGGACAGCAGTCTACGCTTCCGTTTTCAATCAGAATACCTCGGCTTTTATCCTTATCCTGTAATTCGTAAAGTTGTGATGTGTAAATTCGGTACTTCGGACAAAAGTTTTCAAAACCATCAATATCTAACACATGTTACTTCGGGCCAGCTCTTCGAGCTCGCTATCAACCAGCCGTTAGTTTATTAAAAGACCAAGCCCATTTGAAATTATTTCAGAATAACAGAAAACAAAATTATCTGAAGAAACCTGTAAAAAATAATTAAAGTAGCTGACCTCCAGAAGATAGCAGAAAAACTGCCATCTTGCTAATATTTCAAAATCCCCCCTCAAAATATTTATATAGTTGAAAGAAATCGAAATGACACTTCAAATGTTATATTTTAACATTATTGCTTTGAAAACAAACAGTTCGCTTTTCCACCAATGCAAATAACTTTACCAAATTAATTATACCACGGAATCCTTTCATCCGGGTTTTTTTTCTAGTATCACGTGATCGTACAGGACATTCTTGAGACCTGTGGTCCGGAACGAATCCGGGATTTTATCAATTTACATTTCTGTTATAAAAGTGCCATTTGGTATTTCTCCCACTGCTTTCGTTTATTCTGGTTCCCTGTCCTATCATGGTTCACATAGAAGTGCACAGGAAACCAGTCTATGCATCTGTTTTCAATCAGAATTTCTTGGCTTTTATTCTTATCTTGTAAGTCGAAAAGTTGCAATTGACTATAATAGAACATAACCCATAACCCATAATTTAAGTCGCAATTGGTCTATTATCGAAGTGCCCGGCTGTTTATCATTGCGTTACATCGCCCAACAAGAAATGATATTTAAAATATCACTTATAGGTAAAAAATTCTATATTTTTTAATTTTTTCCTTTTTTTTCCTTTTATATATACACATGTAGTCTACAGCCAGGTAAGCCAAAGCCCAGAACAGTTTCTTTTTACAATGTATATGATATACATGCAACGATGTATGTTTCACAGGCATTCTTATTTTATTAACATCAAATTTTAAGTACGTTTAATCGCAATTGGTTTATAGCTATCATTCCTTCACAGAGTTATGTACATCTATGTAAGTCACAATCATGAATGGTATATAAGATTGTGTCAGACGGTTTGAAAATTTTTACATTTCTTTTTGAGATTGTATTAAGAGACTCCCTGTCATATGTTACCTTTTTCATATGGTTCCTATGAAAGTCACTTGTGACAGTCTTTACTATATTCAGCATTTTGGGAAATTAGAAAAATAAAATAATGTTAAAAAAAACTACCTTATACAATACATACATTCAAAGGTGTTTAACATTTGAATTATCAGATAATCTGCTACTACCTTACTTTCTAGTCAAAAAAGATAAATTTTATTCAGTAGTTTAAACAGTTTGCTTTTTTGGCTGCTGTTTCTGAGTTTCTTTTTATTTTAATTGGGAAAAATAGAGGTTATAATTATGTATTTTGTATTATATCTGCCCATGGTGTTTGTGAGAAAATGCACTTTATTTAAACATTAATTTTCTTGTGTCAGAACTTCATGTATTGTGTGTAGAGAGTGTCAAAGTTCAGCTTCCACAACAACAGATGCTAAATCTGATGGTGGACCACCTGTACACATTGAAAGAGAGCATGTACCTAGAGGACAAGTTAATATTCCAAAGAAGAAAAAAAGAGATTCACTGTCAATATTAAAAGCATTAGCATCAACAGTTGGCAGGGTAATGCAGTGTTTTGTTGACTTGCTTCAATTTAAGTTATTTAAAAGGCACACCAAGCCTAAAAGGTTATAATATTTTATGTTTCAGAATCTTTTTAATTTTGATGTCCTGTGACAGTTTCCAAAATGTTACTTTTTGGCTATATAGCTGAGAAATCTTCTGCGTTTTGTCAATTAGTACAGTTATATTTGTGATTGAGTATCATGTATGGAAGGCAAAATACCACTTTGTTAACATTTTACCACATGTATGACAAATTATTTCACATTCAGCCTTATTTTGTTCAGGTGATTAGCATCCTATAATTGAGCCGCGCCATGACAAAACCAACATAGTGCGTTTGCGACCAACATAGATCCAGACCAGCCTGTGCATCCGCGTAGTCAGATCAGGATCCATGCTGTTTGCTTACCAACTCTGTTACAAGTAGAGAAACTGATAGCGAACAGCATGGATCCTGATCAGACTGCATGGATGTCGTGCTGGTCGCAAACACTATGTTGGTTTTGTCATGGCGCAGCTCATATGATCTTAAACTCTTATTACAACATAATGAAAGAAATGTTCACCCAGGGGCATGAATGGTAGAATGTTATTACAACTGCTGTATATAAACAGACTGGAACATAGCAGGCTTGTAGCATTTTTAATTCAGTCAAGAAGTGGAAACTTTTAAGGTTTAGGCTTTATTTTATTATAATACAAATTGATATGTATGATACCTTGCTGACATTGTACCAAGATTGTTTATAATTTATATAGAAATTCATTGCCTTGAGGGGTACAAAGGTTTTGGACCTATCTTACTGTAAAATCATTATTATTCGTGGGGCACGAATTTTCGTGGTTTTCGTGGGTAGGTCAATCCACGAATTTAAGATCCAACGAACTTTTATCCCAACAAATACTTCTTACACAGTCTCTGTTCTATATATTACAAACATGCGTCGGCTCTTTTCTGGCCGATATTTCGTGAAATAGATGTAAGTACAGACAGATAACAAGGTTAGTGACATATTAAATCCGTTTGCAATATTTAAGAAACTTGAAAGAAAACTCGATTATATGTCTTCAATTTACTGTCACAAATGTCGCATATAAATACTTGATCGTTGAAGTCTACTATGGCTTGATTGTGCTAACAAGAATACTTGACATAATCAAGTAAATATGGGAACCCAGACAGTGCAATAATTAGCGCTAATAAAAATTGTCAGTTTGCTCTTTGTCTTTTGTCTTTGATATTAATGTCGTAAGTACACAAAACTATAAAAAATACGATCGCTAAAACAGATTTATTGTACTTTCTTTGTCGTTTTTAAATGATCCAGTTTATAGGAATTTAAATCTGTATTTGTGCGAATGCAATTCCGTAAATATCAAAGACGCCACCGACTTTTACAAGATCCACATATACTCGTGTTATTTACCGAGAATAATTTATATGCATGTAAATTTACACAGTCGCTGTGACGTTGCGTGTAGTTACTGTCAAATATGTTAAGACCAATTCATGGTGTAAACTTTTAAACTCGCTGGTTAATGGTTAAAACGTGCCAGGTGTCGTATAAATTATGCGATGTTTACATCGGCGAATTACAGGGGCAGTGTGTCCAGTGGAGGTGCATATCATGTCACATAAATGTGTTAATTGCAGTCAATTATCGGCAGTAACTGTGCTATATTAGAGTCATGCCCAGAGGCAAGGATTAAATTTATTGACAACCGCTGTGTGACAGGTAAAGAAATGTACATGTTGTAAGTAAAAATGTTCCGCGATTAAGTTTAAGATTACTTTGCACTAGGTTACTGAATTTTTTTAACAAGAAAACGAAAATCCACGAATTTAAGAACCCACGAAAATGCCGGTTTTGATAAAACCACGAAATTTCATGCCCACGAATATAAGTGAATTCGCAGTATCTGAAAATATTAAGCTGATGAAACATATGTTATTTGGTATTTGTATTATAGGAAACTGAAAGACAAATTATGCAACAATGATATAGATCTGAACGATACAAGAAATTAACATGAGTTATTTGTATTTTCCAGGACCCAACTGCCCCAAAATTTGTATTTTTAGATGATCCTGCACTTGTTCCACGGAAATCAGAGAGGGAGGTATGTCTGATTCACATTTGAAATATTATCAAAGTGAAGTAAATTTTGACCAACACCTTGTCAAAAATCATTGAACTAGATATAAAACATCTTGGGATCATACTTCATACATGTATATGGCTAGAATAAAAAAACAAAAACAAAAAAACTTAAGCCTACTGATATAGGATCATGCTTGACAGTGGCAGTTTTAGGTTTTTTAGCTTAGATTGACTAGACAGATCAATAAAAAGGAAAGAACTCGACAATAATAATAATATCATCTTCAAATAAACCAAGGTGTTTGTCTTGAATCAAGTTGGTCGACATAAATCTTTGGCCATATTTAGTGTTTACAGAAACAAAGAGAGCAATATTAGGAAAGAAGAAATTTTCTTAGAAAATGGTTGTATATTTTTGTTTAAGTGTAAATTAATACTATTTTTGTTGTTGAAGAAATTGTCCTCTCACATAGTTAAATCTAGACTAAAGCTTCCCTGGCTTTTGTCAATTTCAAGAAATAACAAAATTGGTTGACCTCTTGAAATTAACCTCTAAACAATTATCAGTCTGGACATTTTGCTCATGGGCATCTTGTTTTACCATGTTATTAATTGATAATTTTTCAGAAAGTACTTATAAGTAAGGCATCAGGAAAGAGAACAGCCCGCTTCATGGTTAATGAGTATAGGAATACATTTAATCATGGTGCTGCAGCGCCTCCTGTGAAGGTTTGTAACTCTTCATATAAAATCATAACTTTGTTCTATGTACTAGAATGATGTTACTTTTGTGCTATGTAAAAAAAACAATGGTGAAACTATTTTGTAGTATACATAGTATGATGATATCATTGTGATGTGTACAAAAAATGATGATAATATTGTGTTATTTAGAAAAGTAATAGTAAAATTGTGTTTTGTACAAAAATATTGGTACAGTTGTGTTATGCACAAAAATGATGATGCTTTTGTGTTATTTTCTTAAATTATGGTTTTACTGTGATATAAGTATAAAAAAATAACGATACAAATATGAACCGCACCATGACAAAACCAACATAGTGCCTTTGAGACCAGCATGGATCCAGACCAGCCTGCGCATGCTTGCAGTCTGATCAGGATCCATGCTGTTCGCTATCAGTTTCTCTACTACGGATGCGCAGACTGGTCTGGATCCATGCTGGTGGCAAACGCATTACATTGGTTTTGTCATGGCGCGGCTCATATAATGTTAACACAAATGAAGATACTATTGTGATATCTTTGATGGCCTCCGTATGTAGACATATTTTAATTTTAGGCATACCAGCCTGATGTAACAGAGTATATTTATACAGATGTATGTACTGATGCCCTTAGAGAGAGAATTGCAAGAAGAGAGGTGGACGATGCTATAGAAGTATATAATAGATTGTTAGAAGAAGGTATTTTCTTTCCTATTTAAGCTTATTTATGAATTTTTTTCTTCTTCATTCATAACATATGCGCTTTTCCTTATTCATTTGTGTTTTGATAGTGTTGATTTGCCAAACAGAACCATAAAAAAATTGACAGATTGAAACCGAAGCTATTTAAACCCCTGTGAAATATAAGCACTAAGTTTGTTTATTCAAGATCCTACTTTTCAAACCTTTCGGAAGAATATTTGTAAAATAACTACTGGAAGCTTAGATATTTGTCATGTACATGTAGCATTTCTGAATAAACCATAACAAAAATTGTATCACTCATTACCTAAGAGTTAAAGTGTAAAAAAAAACACTATATATATATATATCTGCTGTAAAAATTATTGTTTAAATTAAAAAAAATAAAAAGTAAACTTCCAAAATGCTTGCATGAAATAAATGTGGTAGTAAATTGTCTAAAATGTGGCACATGCAGGAAATCATTGCTAAAGGGATAAAACTGTACATGTTGATGTAATATATATTATAGTTTGATTGACAAGCATTAGGTAATCAAACACTTATTTCATGGATGTTTGTGGAACACCCTTTACTGTTGTCCCAGCTGTGTACTGCCTACCAGTTGATAACAGGAGAATCTTAAACTGGGGAACAAAAACAAAATTGACTGTTTCATTAAAATAACGATGCAAGTGATGAGTGTGTAAGTACAGTGATTTGTTTTTGATGTTTCAGGTCAAGATGTGAGTACAGAAATAAAATTATCATTTTTGGAGCTGCTGTGTGTGTTTGGGGGTAAAAACCCACCGCCGCCTTTGATGCCAGAAGAAAGAATGGTTGAGAGGATACAAATACAAAATGAAGCACTATCATTTAAAATACCGTAAGATAAAGTAACATTTTGTATTGAATATTGATATATAGCGTTCATTTATGAAAAAATGCATTTTTTCCCATTTTTTTAGCAAATTTTGCACTTTATCGAATACATGTAGTTGGTATTTTTCTCTAGTTTGTAATGGTGTCTTAACAGATTAATGCTTAGCTGTGAATGAATTATACACTGTCTTCAACCATGACTGTCCTAATTATATTGTTAATTGTACTTTCCTGTCACATGCTGAACAAGCATTGTAGTTGGGGATGGGTTTGGGGGGAGGTGGGGGAAATGGCCCATTATCAATATACATGTAATTTTTTATGGTAAGCAAAAAAAACTAATTTTTAACCAGGTTTTCAAATGAAAAAATCAGGTTATTAGACTTGGGGTATGTCAGTGGTAGGGTGGTGAGGCAGGTGGGCATGAATAATTTCTTCTGTGCACAAATCCTACATTTCTCAGGAAACTTTGAAAAAAAATGTTTGAAGCTTAGGAGGAGCTTGAGTCTGTTTATACCAAATACCTTGGAATTATTGGTAACACAGAAATATGACATCAATTTGAAACTTTATAAAGGTGGATTGGTAACATTTAGAGGTGCAGTGCCTGTAACTTTAACTGTAAAAAAACCTTTTTGATAGATATTAGGCTAACAATAGAAAAGGATTGCTTTATTTGAAGAATTGAAATTGTATGTTTTAGAATGGAATTTGCTGAGGAGGTTTTCCACAGTTTGCCAGAGAAGACAGTTGATGCTTATAATTGGATAGCCAGGGGAATGGCAAAGGTAGGAAAATTGTTTGGTTGTTATGTCTTGAAATAGAAAAACAATCATTTATAATATGTCATATGTTGCGGTTCAGAATGGAATATCTGCCCATGTGCGGGTTTCCCTAGGGACGGATATTCCGATTCCAACCGCAAACATGTCAGATATTTTTTCTTGCATATTTTGCCATATTATTTTATATTTGAAATGGTTTACCTCAATAATATCTTTATTCATTGAAATCAAAGTCATTTCACCCATAACTATTTTCTTACAATAGCTTATGAATTTACATATTTAATAAGAATGGCAAAATGACGTGATCCTAAGCTTATAATCCCCTCTAAAATAACGTCATTTTAACGCAGTTCATCCACAAAATGCGCTAAGATGATTTATGACACGCGACTCATCTTGCAACCCGTGCATGATGAAATTTCTAGTATGGGTAAAACTCACAAAACGCCAGTCTGCTATGCAAGAGTATAAAGATAGCACTTTAAAAGAATAAAACTTAAACTTTTTCTAAACTGAAGGCTTTTAAAGAGAAGAAAAGGGTAAAAAAAAATATCTAAAATTGAAAAAAAACATATTTTTCCCTGTAGGGTTTTAACACATGCCTCATTTAAACTCAATGAAACTAAATACATTTCAAACAGTTGCTTTGGTATTAGATATCTAAAACCATAATAAATAGTCCTATAATATAAGTATTGATACATGTTTGGATTATACTGTTTATTTTATCAACTTGTTTAATTTATCCAGGCCAAACTAGCTAAAGGGTTGTATTTCTACCAAGAAATGAAGAAATCTGAAATCCCAGGTAGGTTTTTACTTCAATAAAAAAAAGCCCTCTCAAAAAAAAAATTACTGAACATATATTGATAGATCCCTCCCCTGACCTTTCATTTGAATAACAATATACTTAACCTCAAACATTGACATGTGCTCAAGCTCAAATATGTTGTGGTGAAATTTTGATTGTAACCACTAATCTGATAATTAGAATTAGACAGGTCAGGGATTTATGCATTGCGGTCAAGTATTGTATACATTAAACTGAACATTTAGGGAAAATAAATATATTATATAATTAGATGGAAGTTTACAAGCAGGCAAAAAAACCCCAAAACAATGAAAAGCAACAACAAATTTCATTTTCCACCTTAATTCTTTTTGATTTGACAATTATATGAAACAATTTATCTAAAAAAAACATATATAACCTCTAGAAAAGCTGAAGGCCGCTTAAAATGTTAAAATTTGTTTTTCCTTTTTGTTTTTCAGTATATCTAGGTACATATAATGAGTTGATTAGCTACTTGTCTCAGCAGAATGTTGATAGAATGAAAGAAGTTGAGGTAAGAAAATCAGAATTTTAATTTGAAAATGTTAAAATATTTCGTCAAAATGTAGCCAGTTTTTCAATTACAAAATGACCAAGAAGTCTTGATACCTGTACAGTCAACTCTCATTGTTATCTTGAAGTCGACGGGACATTTGAGAAAAAAAGTTGAGATTATAGAAAATCAAAATAAACAAGTAATACAAAAGAGCATTAAAACACGAAGCTATCCGATGGTTGAGTGTTTTGATGATTTTTCTCTTTTACATCATAGGCAAAAATAAAAATTTGTTGCCTGTTGTCACAATATGAAACCCCAGAAAAAAAAGTAACAAATGAACAATATTCCTATCAATATCCTTCTCTCTGCCGTCACAATAAGTAAACGCCAGACATATTAAGCCAATCAATGGGCATGCTCTGGAGTGAGGGTAACAAATACCTGCACTCCAATTAATGCACTGTGCATGTAGACAATTGAACTCTTGACACATTTTCAAGAGATAGGTCCCAAAACTATGATACAAGTATATTTTATATAGATGAAGACAGAAAAAAATTGGAACTTCTAAAATTTGATTGAAATAACAAAAAAAATCAAGATAAGCAATGTCAAGATAACGATAGTTGACTGTATTTCAGTGGGCTGTCTCTATACTTAATATTTTGTCATTGTGACTGGCATAATATTATCTGTTATAATTAAGTAAAGTATTTTGTTCACAATTTAGAAAAGAAATTTTGTTTCGATATATTAACTTTATATATTAAGTAAATCATGAATGAAATATTGTGAAATATTGATGAAATAAAATTCATGTTTTTATTTTTAGTATTTTCACTCTAAAATTTTTCTTTCCACTGCAATGAAACATATTTTTGGTATTTTCACTGGTGTGTTGCCAGACTACTTTCTTCTAAATTCATATTGATATAAATAATACTGGGGAAGTCGTCAGAAAAGAGAAAAAGCATATAATAAAGTATATAATAAACAGAAAATTCAAGTTTTTTCTATAAATAAGGTATTTATTTCATCTCGTGATATGAAAATTATCATATTTCACATGTGGCTACTGCCACTCGTAAAATATCTATTTTCATACCACTCAGTGAAAATAAATTCCATATTTATAGAAAAGGTTGAATATCCTCTATCTATGAAGGTTACTTTCTTTTTAAACTAAGCTGACTTTTTTTTATTTTAGAACTACTTAACTTCAATGAAGAAGGATGGTATTGCTCCAAACCTAGAGACATTTCACAGTGTACTGAGAGCTTTAGAATATGGAGATAGAAATTATGCTACATTTGTTCCTTTAGTTCTTGCAGAAATGAAAGTTTTAAAAATAGGTAAATTTTGTATAATCTTAAAAGTAAATATGTATTAAGAATTTTCTAGGTCTCATGTAGTAGTGATTTGTGACATGAAACATGTTGGTTTGATATGGTTATTATTGATTTATGTCAAATTCTTTGAACCATGGTAAGTACTAGTTTGATTATGACAGAATTAAGACCATGGTTTGTATTGGTGTTATTATGACAGAATTTAGACCATGGTTTGTATTGTTGTTATTATGACAGAATTTAGACCATGGTTTGTATTGTTGTTATTATGACAGAATTTAGACCATGGTTTGTATTGTTGTTATTATGACAGAATTTAGACCATGGTTTGTATTGTTGTTATTATGACATAATTTAGACCATGGTTTGTATTGATTTGATTATGACAGACTTTAGACCATGGTTTGTATTGGGTTGATTATGAAGTTTAGACCAAGGCTAGTACATTGTATTTGTTTATGACAGAATTTAGACCAAGGTTGTACTTGTTTTAGTATGACAGCTTTTAGACCAAGGTTAGTGTTTGATTTGATTATGACAGATTATGACCAAGGTTAGTATTTCTTTTGATTATGACAGAGTTTGATTACAGTTTAGACTCATCACTCATCCATGCTTAGTATTGATTTATGGCAAAATTTAAATTATACATGTAGTTAATATTTTAGGTAAGTATTGGTTTGAATGAATTTAGACCAAAGTTAGTATTGGTTTGACTATAATTGATTAGTTTGATTCTTGTATTTTTTAACAGCACTCAATTAAGATATGTTGAAGTGATCAGTTCTATGTCATATGTAGATATATGATAGTTATTGAAAGGAAATTTGATTTGATTTAAATTGATCTACCATAGGCTTTATGATAAATTCAT
Organism: Ruditapes philippinarum; assembly: GCF_026571515.1. Lineage (NCBI taxonomy): Eukaryota > Metazoa > Mollusca > Bivalvia > Venerida > Veneridae > Ruditapes > Ruditapes philippinarum. Next base: position 23,476 of record NW_026860986.1, read on the forward strand.
TTGTATTTCAGAGCCCACTTTGCAAACATTTGCATTGGTTTTATCTGCACTACGACCACCTAAGTCTGACAAACCTATACCTTACAAACAAGGTAAGAAAATTTATGTGACTTTTATTTTAATGTTGTGAAGTTCCTTTCCATGTTATAGTTTACAGAATATGTTCTTTACTATGAAAACAAATGTGAAATGATGAAGTATATAAAATTGACTTATAAAATTTTTCTACATTATGGAATTAGTTGGAGTAGATTAATGTTGAATAATTTTGTATTTTTTATTATTATCAAATTCTTGAAAAACACATGATGCCTCAGAAATTAATTAATGTTTTTGTTTTATTTTTAAGAAAGGTCAAATATGTATTTAATAATGCTTTAATAATGGATTAAGAGCATGTTAAATGTTAAATAAGTGAAGAGTGTAATGTACCAAATCACTATAACTACGCAGTATACCAACTACCATAGAGCAAAAGAAGCGAAAAATAATTTATATATGGCCAATGAATATTGGGCCTTTAAATAGGTCTTTATTCAGTTGAGCGTTATAAGGTCCATTATAGCTCTCTTGTTTATAGAACTAGCTTGGTTGTTTAGATAATACTGTTTGTTCTGCAGGTCTTCATATTGTCAGTGACATACAAGAAATCATAACGTATATGAGAGCACGAGGGCTTGATAAATACCGGGTTGATCATCCGAAAGGTAATATGTCTTAACATTTATAATAACATGTGGTAATAAAAATTAAACAGTGAAATGAATAATCTTTAAAGTAATCAACCAATGCAAGTTCAAAATAAAGAGTAATTTATATCAACCAATGCAAGTTCAAATCAATCTTTAAAGTATATTATAAAAAAGACTAATGAAGGCTATGGAATATCAGAAACGTATGTCTTTGATAAAATTACTGAAAGCTGACCCACTTTGTTTCGTGTGTTTCACATTCCTTATTCTTTTTATTAAGAGACTGATTTGTTGGACGTGGTAGAAAAATTTAGAATATCTTATAATTTGAACTTATGCTGTAGTTTTGTCTTCTTTACTGATCAGTTTATTGTGTTTTCTACTTATTTGATTATATGACAAATGATCGTGAACACTGAATCTAATGGTCATTTGTTTCATTGCTGATTTAGATATCTTATGTCAGATAAGTAGTTGCTCTCTTGTAGTGAAGTAGTTAAGTTATTTGTTTATTATTACTGGTTAGTTATCCAGGATCACATGTTTCAGTGAATCAACAGCTGAGATACTACCCAAAATGTGTGTTAAAAGCTTAACATAAACCAGAAAAATATCATATTGTTATATTGTTTTACATATCAGTTTGCAGCTCCATGCCTCCAAATGAGCCAAAACATTTTAAGAAAATCAACCTTGAGAAAAATGTACTAAGATTTAAGAAAATTAAAAAATGTTCACAAGTCAAGAAAATAATTTTCATTCTATATGGAATTTCTGTATTCTCATATGCAATTAATGAACCGATTTTGCAGTGTTTATCACCATATTTCTGTTGTGTGACTAACACACTAAGGGCTATTTTTGCATATTTTTACGCTATTTTTTGGTTATTTATGTATATTTTTTTGTCCATTTGCAATGTGTATTTTACTTTCTTTGTTCAACTGACAATATTTTACTTTAAAAAACATTTCAAAACATTCCATGAAAATGAGAATGAATCTAAGGTGTGCCTTTCAACTTATTTGATATCTATGCTGTATAAGTAAACAACAGCTGTATTTCTTCATATAATCCTCGAGTATATTTGCCATTTCAGAACACTTTTTATTTGAAGCACTGAAGGAAGTAAAGTACACGGTTTTATCAGTTTTTGTGCTTAACATTTTACTTCTTTACTACATAGTCATAAAGATCTGCCTAAATAACTGCATGTAGAACCAGTCAAAGTTTTTTTCTCAGTCACTTAAATTATAGTTCATGGTTACTTATAAAAATGCTTCCTAAATTTCAATCAGTCAAAGGTTTATTATTCTTACACATTACTTATGTTTTTACTAGTGATGACATTGTGCAAAAGGAGCCACCATGCCCAAGTGGTTAAAGTCAATGACGTTAAATCAACTGCTCCTAATGGTATTGTGTTTTGAAACCTAACGGGGACTTTTGATTTCCTGTCTGTAAGGTAGCTATCTAGCTAGCTTATGGAAAATTGGTTTTACACATGTGCCGACTTGTGCCTGAAATGGTGCACAGAGGTGCACCTAATGTCTTCCTTCTACAGTAAAAGCTGGAAAGTCACCATAAATACAATTTTTACAGTTTTCAATGGGAAAAACTTAAAATAACAACAAACTAAATGTTAAGGTATTAAATACGCAAAATATTGTTTTTTAATACATATCAAATCTTTATGTTCTGAAATTAACTTTCAGTGTAAAAAGTTTAACGATATAGGTGTTGCGGAGATGTTGTATAATGTACGGGAAGAGATGGGCTACAACTACATCTCTACATCATTCTTTGAGGACGAGAACTTCTTGTAAGTAGTGCGGGTACCTGTCATACCTTTACCATACTAGATTTATATGTTAAATTATTTATCTCTATCTGTCAATGTGGTTTCAACTCATTTCATTTTGACATTCTTTCATTTTAAAGCATTTTTTTTTGCACAGAAATATGTGGTGTGTTGTTAAAAAAGTATATACTTCATATATGGTTCATAACTTCTTTGTGCATAATGGGATTTCTAAATGAATTTGTAAACAAAACCACCATTCACTTTGGAACTTCAAACTTTGTACATGTATATTAATATTTGTTGATGATTTTTTTACACTCTTTTCCAGGTCCTCAATGACATTCATTAGCTTTTTAGATTAAGTTTTTGTTTATCGTCATATGGCAATATTTATGCCACTGAAATATGAGATGTGTAAAAAATTTAATATGTGGATTTATCCTGTATGAGTTGCAGCTGCCTGTCACAAGCCAATTTTTGAGTCAAAAGGTGAAGGTCCAGTGCTGAGAAAAATGGAGGAAGTGCCGTGCTCCTTTGGGTCGGCCGCTTTCTGTTTACATACATTTTGAATATGCTTTATAAAACCACAGAGTGCTCCTTCTTGATAGTTGATCATTTTAATAGATCATTTATCTATCACATAAACTTCATTTTTAGCTCGACTATTCGAAGAATATGAGAGCTATTGTAGTCGCTGCGTCGGCGTCGGCGTCAAGCGTCCGCGTCGGCGTCTGCGTTGGGTTAAAAGTTTTTTGTAAAGTCAAATATCTTAATTATTACTTGAGATATGCAATTGAAACTTACAATACTTATTTATAGTAACAAGGTACATCAGATTGACAAGTTGGATAACTCTGCCTACAATATTGACAGAATTATTTCCCTTTTTAACTTAGAAATTTTGGTTAAAGTTTTTTGTAAAGTCAAATATCTCAATTATTGCTTTGAGATATATTCAATTGAAACTTACAATACTTATTTGTAATAACAAGGTACACCAGATTGACAAGTTGGATAACTCTGCCTACAATATTGACAGAATTATGCCCCTTCTTAACTTAGAAATTTTTGGTTAAAGTTTTTTGTAAAAGTCAAATATCTCAATTATTGCTTGAGATATTCAATTAAAAACTTACAGTCCTTATTTATAGTAACAAGGTACATCAGATTGAAAGGTTGGATAACTCTGCCTACAATATTAACAAAATTATTGCCCCTTTGGAACTTAGAATTTTTGTTAAAAGTTTTTTTTTGTAAAGTCAAATGTCTCAATTATTGCTTGAGATATTCAATTGAAATTTAAAATACTTTTTTTATAGTAACAATGTACATCAGTTTGCAAAATTGCATAACTCTGCCTGCAATATTTGCAGAATTATTTGCCCCTTTTTGAAACTTAGAAATTTTGGTTAAAAGGTTAAAGGTTTCAAAGATATTTACTTGAAACTTTACACATGCACTTAGCGTCATAATTGGAAGGTCATAAATTGTATGTCACTGACCAAGTTCCATAACTCTATCTTGCATTAAGGCTGATTCATATCCCCTTTTATACTTAGTCTCTTGGTTAATGTTTACATGCAAGTTTTAAATATCTCAATAACTAATAAAGATATTATTTAAAACTTCACATATGATTTAGGGTCATAATTGTAGGTCACTGACAAAGATCCATAATTTCTATCTTGCATTTAGGCGGATTTTCTCACCTTTTTTCAACTTAGAAATTCATGGTAAAGTTTTGCTTGTAAGCTGTTATATCATCAACTACTGAAGGGTTTGTGCTTTTTTGGAAAATTTTATGCATTCATGATAATAAAGCAGTGATTTACTTGATAAAACATCTTAATAACAAGCCTTTTGTACCTTTTCTGTCAAATTTATGTATTCATAGGTAATTAATATTATTATACTCAATAAAAACACCCTTGTGACATTTCCTTCCGAATAGTCGAGCCAATACTGTATAACTAGACTCTCTCTAAGGTCTATAACATGAATTTATAAAAAAAAATTAGCCCTTTTGTGAACTTAAAAAATTTAACATTATCAAGGCTCTTTTACTATCAAGCACTTAGAATAGTCGAGCATGCTGTCCTACCGACAGCTCTTGTTTAAGATAATCATAAGGCATTCTATGCCTGAGAAACATACTAAGTTTTCTTTCTTCAGAAATGGATATACATAAGTTTTATAATGTTTTGATAATGGTTTAGAGTATGTTCGAGACTTATCACCTGAAGAAAGTGGCACTGAATGTGAAATTATTTGTCATACAAATAGCAAAATGTAAACCAAGTACTATTTTGATTTCCATACCAAATACATAACTATAACTTTACTAATAATTAACAAAAGCAACTGAAGTTAAAGGTATTTAGGTACTTGGCCAATGAGTGAAATTCTGGAAACTATGACAGTATACCTAAAAGATAAGTTTTTTCAAAAAATAAAATTTAAAAGCATTTCTGGAGCATAATGGGCCTTTAAACTTTTTTTGATATTTTTAAAAAACATTCCAAAAATGTTATTAAATAATCTAAAATAAAACTTATGTCACTTTATGTAATGATGTATTGTTTCATTTTTATTTAATACAGTGGTACCCTGCTTAGAATGTATGCTTTGACAGAGAACTCTGATAAATTGATGGAATTCTACAATAAAGAAAATACTTATGTAAGTAAAAAATAGAAAAAAAGAGCTTGACTCTTTATGAGTTAAAATAAGATAAAATTGTAGACATCTTTAATTAATTTAAAATCAAGTAAAATTGGTAACATTAGAATTTATCTTCGATAAAAGGTTAGTCAAATGTGAAGTTAAATAGCAAAAATATTTTTTTTGGAACAGTTTTAAAGTGAATTGGCCCATAATGCAATATGTGTAATTCAAAGAATAATTTATAATTTGATCGTATTTAGCATCAGACATAATGACAAACCATAAAAGAATGATATATGGATGTTGTTTGTAAGTGTGTTATACATAATACAATATTAATACATACATTTGCATAGCAGATACTTTTAAACAAAATATTATTATCCGTTCATACTAACTATACTAATTTTATCAACATTTACTTCTTAAAACAATTATTCATAAGAATTTTGAAATGATACATTTCTTTCTTTTTTATCAATATTTGAAATACTTATGAAAAATATGCCTTTTGTAGACTAATCTACTTTAAGGTCTATTATTTGAAGAATAGGGACGGCTATTATGTATTCACCCTGGCATTGGCGTCACACTTAGCTTAAGTTTTTGTTGTTTATTATTTTAGTAAACTATTTCTTCCTTTGTTCCTTGAGCATAGTTTAGAAAAATCGTACAGGTTAATTCCTTAAATAAAATATTGGTTGTTTTCCCTCCCGCTACCTACCCGCAAAAATCACAGCTACCCAGAAAAATTATTGCCTAGCAAAAATAATATGTTATTTTACTAACTGTGGCAATGAGAATCACATATTTTATATCTGTGTCATGTTTCTTTAATTGTATATTACAAACTAAGATATATGTTTAATAAAACTGAAAATATCGTTCTTACCTTTTAAACAGATACTAAATATTCACACCTTCTTTCTCTTAAACTCCATATAATTTTAATATTCACAACTTCTTTCTCTTAAACTCCATATAATCTGATAGAAAAAAATTTTTTTGGATATAAAAAAAAAAATCTACCGACTTACCTACCCTACCCAAATTGTCATGGATCATTGGGTAGATGTGTGGGGGGGGGGGGGGGGGGGACAAAGATTATTTTAAGGCTTGCCTTACACATTGAGTGTGCCTTCTGATAAACTTTGTCTATTTCATAACTCCAAGATACCTGAAAAATGTACATATGAAAGTAAGTGAGGGGCACTCTAATATTGTAACTACGTTTTGTATTATTCCTGATTTAGCACAAAGTCATTGATGTATTTCATATAAATGAACACTTGAAAATTAAAAATTGTAAGGTGCCATGTACTTAACAAAAACCTTTGACAATGGAATTTCCATATATAACATAGCCCTTGTTTTTTTGTTGTTTTTTTTTTATCAAAAAAAATCTTTTTTATTTCAGAATAGTTCTTTAACTTTTCCTGTTATACTGGCAGTTTTAGATAACATTGAAACACACAGTGCATACCAGTATTTGCCACAGCTTTGGGAAGGTTTGTTATTACCTTTACTAATAGTATCAAATATCTCATGTGACTTGACAGAGTAATGGTCTTGTGCCAATATTGGGTTGAATTTGGCCATATTCCTCACCCAAAGAATATATTTTTTCCCTTTTTTCTGAAAAACATTCCCCTCAAATTTTTTTTTCTAAATTCATTTTT
>NW_026860987.1:0-26714 GCF_026571515.1 Ruditapes philippinarum
GATTTTGTGAGTTTAAGTTTCCGAGGTTAAGTCCTTTGCAAAGCACTGAGTTTTCGCGGATTTGCTTTTCCGCGACACACACGCGGACGAGGTCCGCGATGAAAATACTTATTTCTCCCGCGTATGATAATGTTCATCAGTGGAGAGTGTTTCAAATGAAGTTTGGAAGTTGTTAGTTACATGTTCTCTCAAGGTAACTGGTTTATACTGGTTCAGAATCAGGTTACTGTTGTCAGATACAGGTAAACTTTATTTTCTCTATAAAATATAAAAGCAATTTAAGAATCAGTTTATTGGTACATCTACAATGGTTTTTTCAAAAAAAAAAAAAAAAAAAAAACAACCTTGAGTCCATAAGGACACGTTTTTGTTTTTCCTTATTTAGTCAGATCTGGAAAATGAATCGTAGTATAAATGATTATCACGAAATTGGTGCTAAATAATTCTTAATTATATATCATATCTTGACAGTTAAATATACCTAATTGCATGGCTAATTGCTAATAAAAAGATGTTTAAAAAATAAACTGGGCAAATGTTGAAAGTTTTATGGGCTTCTTGTCCAGAGCACAGACATTGTTATTTCTAGTGCATATGCATTATTGTTTATTATTACAAAATGTTTAAAATATTTATTATGTTCAGTTATCTTTTTCCATGTGCCACTTACGCAACAGAGTTCCCGGTTTAAATTTCGAAACGGCTGTATGGCATAAGGAAATAAGTCGCCTGAATGGTCAAAAGAGTGATCCCATAACACCAAAGATCATTGGTCACAAATGAAACGAATGCTTGTGGTATTAATTGGTTAAAAAAGTCAATTCAATGACCGTCCCATACCCAACTTAATTATTTGGTGAACTAAAAGTGTGTGAAAGACCCGGATGCCCTTATATATGTTTTAGACACCGGATGTACAGTCCTTTCTTTTGTAAAGAAAAATAAGTGTATGTTAAACCAGATCTGAGAGTGACCTTGACCTTGGAGCTAGAGGTATGTCTTGTGCATGACAAATCGTCTCATCAAGCTTAACATTTGTGCCAATTTATGTCGAAATCGCTTGATGCATGACAGAGTTACGTGCAGGAAAAAATATTTTCTAACTGCTGACCTTTGACCTCAAGTATGAGCTACACTTTAGAGTCCTGCGCATGACAGGACATTTTATCATGCTTAACATTTGTGCCAATTTGTGTAAAAATCCCATGAATGACTACGTTTTGGGCCGGTCAATGTTTTTGAAACACACGCACTGACAGGGGTAATGCTATATACATGTATATCCCACCTTTTCATTTGCATGGCCGGGGCATAAAAATAACCCACTAACAACAGATACTAGATTATTTTTCTAACAGTGAACATTAGAGTAACTTATACATAATCTAGTGGACAAAAGGAGTCAGTTTACTCGAAGTAAGCGAACGGTCAATAAAAAAATAAGAATATCTCGTCTAAAAAGTACCAATGGCTTCAAGGTTCAGCCCATCCGAGTCAATGATCCTAACTCAAATAGCGGATATCGTGAAAGCGCAAAGACAATTTAGACAAGGGTAATTATTTTCAAATTGAACATATTTTTAAATAATAAACGAAAAGTTTCAAACGATTTGTAGATTTAATTCAAAAAATGGACAATAGCACCAAATAGTACGTATATTTTATTTTCTTTTCAAAATTGAAATTTTATTTGTACTACTCAGATATTATTCAAACAAAATGCATATTGTCCCATGCACTAAACTTGTAAACGTAGTTCTTGTTACACCTGTTCCTAATTTTAAAACGATGTAAACATATTAATAATCCCTGTTCCCTTCTTGTAGACGCATTGCAAACATTTCATGTACATATGAATACGATATTTAATCAAACTGTGCATCCCCTTCACCATCATCGTCGACAATATCATCATCGTCGTCATCGTCGATTCAGCTTCAAGTTCCTATTTTGGAGCGCTACGTTGGATCGCCTGCTTCTGTTATTTCCGGTCCACTTGGAAATTCAGTAAGAGTCATTTCGGGTGGTGCAGTCTCAAAAAACGACTTCAAGTTTCTTTTGGCCCCAGCCGATATACAGATTTTCAAAGTATCTATAGAGGTAACAGAATAGGAAAAGTTGATATGACTCAAAATACAATTTAGTTGGAGCAAGGTCTGTCATGTAATTTGAAACTTGTCCAAATTTTTAAACATTTACTTTGAACAAACGTATAAACACTTTCTTACTTTTAAACTTAACTTGTGCAATCGAAAATTTGACGATTATATTGTAAAGAAAACCCTGCTAATTTCTATTCTTTTGTTCAGCGGTTTTCAGAGGCATGTATGCATTAATTATCATTCTATACGGCGATCAAGACTTTTTCTTGAAGAAATATTATATATAAGTATCGTGGTACATGGTAGCCTGCATGTTTGATGTTTAAAGTATGTACTCGAAATGTTTTATTATTAGCTAGCACATGACAGCCATGTAATCAAGCAAAATATACATGTATATGACACATTAAAACTTAATACTGTGCTCTTCACGGTACTTAACGTTTTGAAGCAAGAAAGAAAACAATATATAAAACTGATGGTACAGAAATTGTCATAAGCTGTAACATATAGGTATTTTCTGCTGTATGACACAAGGAAACAACCACATGTTTAGTCAAAATTAGTTTAAATGAGCCAGACGTAGACCATATGTCGGCCATTTTGCAAACACGGAATTAGTGATGTCGAGTATACTTCCTGCTTTGGCACCTACCCATACATTAGACTGGAGTACAGCAATACCATATTCCGGTACAAACTTACAACTTGTTCGTGCTAACCAAGCAGGGCTTCTTCCCACACCTAGTGGCAAAGTTAAATGGAACCATTAGAAGTTAAATTAGCTTGAATTCGCAATATTGAATAAACGTCATGCCAAATGCGTCTCATATTCACCCACCATATGAGATGAATTATGTCTGGTTGTATTTAGTGGGCAACTTATTTAGAAAATACATGGCTCGGCTTAAATATTGAATGCCGATATAGACCTTTTTACGACGCGGTCCGTTGCTATGAAAAATCGACCCGAATAAGAATTTTCTCGCGCATGCGCAATCTGCGTAGGGCAGAAAATCCTTCGCCCAACATAGAAATATAGTAGAAGTTCATAGACAATACCGAGTTAGTTCAAGGTAAACGGTAGAAAATTATATGAAAAAGCTTTTAACAAATATAGAAAAGATGTCTTATAGCTTTGAGGGAAGAATGTCATAAAAAGGCATGGAAAAGATACTTGTTTAAGAATTTACGATCACGGACCTGACACTAGCTGAGATCATTTTTTAAAGAAGATGTGTAAATTAATGTATCTATTAGCAAATGAAAAGTCAACTTATTTGCTGTTGAAATAGTTCATATAAAAACAAAAGAAATTTTAAAACATGAAATCGAGATTAATTATAATTCTGAAAAAAAATATCAGAACAGGTGATAATGCATTTTTCAATATGTTCAATATATACCTGATTATATATATCCTTTATCCGATTTGCCTGTGATGCAAACAGAAAAAATTAAGTCACATAAATAGATTTTAAATAATTAATTATTTTTTTCAAAATTTTGAGAAGTTAAGATTGGTTGTTTGGAAGAGATATAACACACATTTTATCCGGTTCTTCGTAATACCACCGATTTATATTACATAATATAAATCCGTGGTAATACATGATATTTTTAATAATGCACGTCACACAATTTGTCCCTTCTCAAAATCCATAAACATTGATCGGTATATTTAAACGTTACATAAATTACCATTTTAATAATATAAGCGTAACTGATTAATTATATCATGGTTTTTATAAAATTCCCGGTTGAATGAACAACCGTTGGCGTGCCAATTTGTTTGACACTTGCCGCCTGACCAATATCCAGTTATTCAAAGGAAGTGTACAATACAAATTGTGTAATATTATACAGGGGTAATAAAGTTTTATCTATAACACCCTGCTGTTTCAATTTAAATTACTGATGAAGAAGTCGTCCAATTATAACTTAAACCACGGATTTATATTACAAGGATCGGACACTTTCGTTTAGCTTAAAGTCCCGTCGTGCGCATGCGCGTAATCGGATAAAGGTGGACAGAATGAGATGGCGGAACGCGCGGAGTACGAAATATGACAGATTTTCACCGGAGTATGTGGTGTTATTGCAGCTTTGTGAAAAATTATACACATATGAATGTATTGATGCAGTATTATTTTGTGTCGCTAAAGTATTAATATATGAAAATATGCTGATAGAACGCTGCAACGCTTAGTTAAAAAATACCTAATTTAAAAAATACTCGCCTATTGTTTAGGCATACTCTCTACACTTCGCCGCCCTTTTACTTCAAGCACGAATTATTACCGCGATTCAGAATAAGATAATTATTTTTTACATGGTTTAATGATGGCATTGCAAAAAAATGTTTCTTGATTGCTAAAAAACTTTTAAAGAAATTCATGTTTGAAATGTGTCTTTATTTCTGTGAATTATTTCCAAATGATTTGTACATTTTTTATTTGATTACCTGTATATTAGTATAAATATAGTAAATATTCCACTAATAAGTGTATTAAATATATTTTCAGACCATTCTAGACAAGCATTCCTATAGATGAATTCATTAGATTGGCAAGGAAGAAACTTTTATTGGCATAGAGAACAGCTGTTTTATAATATTATTTTTTATTTTGACACATACTTTTTTCATGGTTATCCTTAACAATTCACGTCAAATGATTTATTTATCACATGTTTATTTTCATTATTTTTCAGAAAAAGGACTATACAAATTTAGTTGTATATTTTCAATTTCATTTATAAATGTTAATAAAGAAAATAGATTTACATTGTATTTATATATATCCTCTTCAGAATCATTTTCTTACCACATATATGCCATGGACTGTAGTTAAAGAACGCGCATATACAAAATATACATTCAAATTCTATTTGTTTTTGAAGATTGAGTGTTGCAATTATCACATGTAACCTGGTAATGAAAGTTTGGAAATTAAGTTTTTTAATTATCACTTAAACCCCCCCCCCCTTCAAAAGTAATTAAACTTGAAAGAAATTTAAGCGATGTGTAAAAAATAATCAACAGTTACTTTTATTTCGCAAAATACTGACTCAAACTGTAAATATTTTTATTGTTTTTCTAGCGTTACATTAAAAAGTATCATAAATATCTTTCTACAGGCATTCAAATAAAAAGAATAATTAAAATATACGGATTAAAATATACGAGTGACATTAAAAAGGCCCGAATCGAGACAGCCACACGATTTTACGATGATTGTCTACTTCACTGCACCGACATTTGAAAACAGATTTACAAAAAATAATAATGATATAAATGATGAATGAAATTTAAATATTCTATGAATATGGCAATATTGACAATCTCGGCAATATTTTGTACTAAAAAATGAATAAATTTTCTTCACGTGTAAAGGCCGCAATACATTACCCGTAAAACAATTGTGCGTTAATAAATTTGACTACATAACCCAATAAATCTTAAATATTGCATCTTTGATCATCTGTGAATAACTTACATCGGCTTCTTTTTTATTTTGAAACTGAAAGTATTATGGTACCGTAATAATAAATTTCAAATACCTGCTTTTTATATAAAAAATGTAAATTTACCGCGGATTTCGTCAAGTTAATTTCTTAACCGTCGTTGCGGACAGATAAACTGTACCTTTAAAAAATAAATTAGATATTTGAATTAAACAAATATTTTTCTTCAACATAAACTTTAAATTTCCAAAATCGGATAATAAATGGAAAAGTTATATGGTATTTTGTAAAGTAGGTATCCGTTGTAATATAAATCCGTGCTTAAACAAACGACATGTGTGTGCCCTTTTTGACCATTGAATTATTGCTCCCGCACATTTTCGTAGATCTGTTAAAAAATAAATTCAAGTTTTCAGTACTAACCGCCTTAATTCATCCCAATATTAATATTTTTTGGGTGACATAACATGAAATCGCATCTTTTAAAGCCTTAAAGTATGATAGTCTGTAGACATCGTTAGTGCGTATTGCCCTACGCAGAATGCGCATGCGCGAAATGCAACATTCGTTGCTATGGAAAATCGTATTGTAAAAAGGTCTATAGATTGGAATTCCAGGGACACATGTAATCGTTGAACAGACATCAAGGGAGATAGCAAGAGGAGTTAGTAAAGGTGGTCCAGGTTCCGGTTCTAGTTCATTTCTTCTTCTTCCTCGTCTTCCTCCTCGTTGGTTGTGCTGGGTTCCACCAAGTCGCTCTTCCCTGAATATGTATTAGTTGAGAGTTAAATTCTAATTTTTACATTTCTACTAGACTAGCTAGGGTTCTTATGGGAGTAATCAAACAAATAATTAAATGTTGCGATTTTATACAAACACTTGGGTATAAATTATTTTCATTCTAATAAATTATTTAATAAAATTGAATTGGTCATTTTGTTTGTTAATTTGTTTCATTTTTCGCCTTTTCCAACAGTATTTAAGTCATATAGGCGGGTAGTTTCCAAACTATCTAGCAATATTCTTACTTAATAATTTAAATGAAATAGCTATCCTGCCATATATGTTTGTGTAAATATCATTTGTTATCTAGGGAGAGGAACTATATAAAAGTTTTCTTTCGTTCTAATCCCTTTCAATTTATGTAACACTTATTCACATATAAAATGTAATATATGTAAAATATTGAAATAAATATGTTTAAACTAACCATCGTTCCTGGAGAGTTACACCAGTACTAGACTACCTTCCTCCGTGCTAAACTACCAAACCAAAGCATCTCCCTGGGATCGAACCCACGCCAGAGAGGTAACTGGATTAGAAATCATCGACTCTAACCCCTCGACCACGGAGGCGGTATGAATTGGTCAAACCATACATAAGAGTAAGTTGCAAGTCACTAATTTAAATTACTCAAATTTTGACGACACTCGAATACCCTATAACTTTAACAGAAAAGCATTTTCGAAGGAATGGTTTGGAATATTTAATAAAGAAATGTTGACGTTTACGAATCTTATGATAAAACGATTTACGAGAATTATCGTGAGAAAAATAAGTTTTTGTAACTTAAAAAAAAGCCGCATCTCATCGGAAAGTGTGGTTATTTTCAGTCAAAATTCACGTGAAGTAAAGCTTGCACAGGGCCAGAAATTTTTGTTAGCATGCTCCTTTGGATGTTGACTATGAATCCATAACATTGATTTACTCGAACACAGTTGGGATAAGTTAAAATAAGATGAATACTTACCGTCGGTCAATTGTGTTTTCGGCTCCGACATGTATATACTGGTACGGCTGTCGACGCTTGAACGGCTGTCTGCACATTTGATTGTACGGTGTGTAACATCATATCTATAATTATATCATTCATAAATATGTTCTATTAATAACTTCTAAGATAAAAGGAAATCCTCTGAGGTCCCGTAATTAAAATTCGATCTTTTACATAGATTAGCTAGGGCAGTAAAACAAACAAAAAATATGTACAATGTGAGTAATGTACTTTTTATTGAAAATTTTGAACTGCTAAACACCTTGCATACTACTTGTGCGTCATTTCTGTATTTTTTCTAATAAATAATTTAATTTGCATAATGTTGCACTTGTATTCATAATATCTAGAAATAGATACATACTGTTATAAACACTACTTTCTTCAACTACATGTACTGGAAATATAGCCCTTTGTATACTGGGAAAATTAGTAACTGAGAAGACATTGAGGTACTAGGTGTCTTCTCTGGTACCAAGTTGTTTGCAAACACTCATGTAGTCATTTGTAACAGCTTGAAGCAGAATGGCTCCGGAATCATACTAATTTTCATGAAAAGTTTGAAAATGAAGACTATTTAGGAGTAAAATATTGTGAAGTGAACAGAAAAAGAATTTTACACATTGTAAAGCACTCACAGTCCATGTAAATTCCCCAAAAGAGGTCAAAATATGCAAAATTATCTCTAACTGACATTAGTCACAAAGTAAAACAAGAGGGCCATGATGGCCCTGAGGTCGCTCACCTGTATATAGCCCCCCCCCACCCCCGGGCCAATTTTTACCCACGGGCTTTTATTTGTTTATTTGAACAGACTTGGTAGACACCCATAAGAAGATGTTTCATGCTAAACATCTAAGTTCTAGCTCATTGGGTTTTTAAAAAAAGATTTTTAAAGTTTTTACTATACACATATAGTTAAAAACAATGACACCCCTGGGGCAGGGCCAGTTTTGACCTCCAGGCTTTTATCTGAACAAACTTTGTAGATATTTACTTAAAGATGTTTCATGCTTAGTATCTAAACTCTAGCTATTTGGGTTTTTTCAAAGAAGATTTTAAGTTTTTGCTATACACATATAAGGAAAATCAATGACCCCCCCCCGGCGGGGCCAGTTTTGACCCCAAGGGCTTTTATTTGAACATATTTGGTAGACACCCATTAGAACATGTTTCATGCTAAATATCTTAGCTCTAGCTCTTTGAGTTCTTTAAAAGAAGATTTTTAAGTTTTTACTATATGCATATAGGGAAAATCAATGACCCCCTGGGGCGGGGCCAATTTTGACCCCAGGGCTTTTATTTGAACAAACTTGGTAGACACTCATTAGAAGATGTTTCATGCTAAATATCTTAGCTCTAGCTCTTTGGGTTCTTTAAAAGAAGATTTTTTAAGTTTTTACTATATGCATATAGGGAAAATCTATGACCCCCTGGGGCGGGGTCAATTTTGACCCCAGGGCTTTTATTTGAACAAACTTGGTAGACATTCACTAGAATATGTTTCATGCCAAATATCTTAGCTCTAGCTCTTATGGTTCTTTAAAAGAAGATTTTTTAAAGTTTTTTACTATATGCATATAGGGAAAATCAATGACCCCCCGGGGTGGGGCCAATTTTAACCACAGGGCTTTAATTTGAACAAACTTGGTAGACACTCACTAGAAGATGTTTCATGCTTAATATCTAAGCTCTAGCTCTTACGGTTCTTTAAAAGAAGATTTTTTAAGTTTTTACTATATGCATATAGGGAAAATCAATGACCCCCCGGGGCGGGGCCAATTTTGACCCCAGGGCTTTTATTTGAACAAACTTGATCAACACCCACTAGAAGATGTTTCATGCCAAATATCTAAGCTCTAGCTCTTAGGGTTGTTTAAAAGAAGATATTTAAAGATTTTTCTTTCGGTTGCCATGGCAACCAGAGTTCTGCATGGAATTAAATTCTTTGAACAATTTTTAAAGGTGACCACCAAAGGAACATTCCTGTGAAGTTTGGATGAAATTGGCTCAGTGGTTTATGAGGAGATGTCATTTAAAGCAAAAGTTTACGGACGGACGCCGGACGGCCGGACGCCGGACGAAAAGCGATCACAAAAGCTCACCCTGTCACTTTGTGACAGGTGAGCTAAAAAAGAGATATAAATTAAAATACTTCATAATCAGTCCTTAATTGCACATAACATGTAAATTATTTCTTGAATCTTGAACCTTTTTACTAATCTTTTTATTTTATAAAAATCTCAGTCATTTTTTCTCAAGTTTGGTTTTCTTGAAATAATTTGGCTCATCTGGAGTCATGCAGCTTATAGGATTATAACCATCTTCCATTACAAGTTCAAAGGGTCGGTTTTAACAAACGAAACAACTTTTATATAAAAAAATCTACATTCGTAAGATTAATGCACCATGTGGGGTTGTTGATGCTGCCGAGATCTCCTCATCGTTGTGGGTTCGAACTCCGACAGGGACTTTGAATTCGTAATTGTCACCCTCAGAGGTTTTCCTTATTATTAAAGCTGAAAAGTCGCCATACTATGGTCGTATTTTCGCTTTGTTGCCTTGAAAATGCGAAAACACGAAGAGACGACTTGTTGAACTTTGTGTTTTTGCTTTTTCGCATTTTCGAGGCAACAAAGCGAAAATACGGCATGGCGTAAATCAGCCACCATACATATGTAAAATTTGAGTTGAATGTGTACAACTGTTTGGAAGATAATGAATGGAAACAGAAAATTTTCTATTGTTTTCAAAGTTAGAGAGGGATAAGTCTGTCAAAAATCTTAAAAATGAATGTAATAAGACCTCAGGAAGTATTGGCTGTAAATGGTGGAAGACATTAATAGAATTGCACAGGTTTCTAATCCTAATATTTCAGGTGGGGCTTATTTTGACTCCAAGTTCATAACAATGGCAATGCCAGACATGTTTCTGACAGAGGCGAATTGGGGGGTTTGATGGCATACTCCCCCTTGAAGTTGTTATTTTACCAAGAACGTCTCTGGTGCGTTTTGTAGCACTCTGGGACAAGCTTTTGTCATATTGAATCTAATCATCTTTTTAACATTTTAGTAAAGTTTACATTTATATTTTGCAAAACAAGAAAGGAAACTTCTCATGTAAAGGCCAAGGCAATTCTTCTGTTTACAGGAGAATTCCATAACTTTAAAATCTCATTATAGTCCAGTGAAGTTTGTTTATATGCTAGACCATTTAATTTAGCACCCTTCATAGATGATCGAGTCCAAGTTTTCAGTCTACGAAGCCCACTTAAGCTTCCACACAAACATGACACAATGGATAAACTTAGTATTAACTGGAAAATTGTGTGAATGTCACGTATTTCAAAACCTCCTTGGAGGGACATTAGACTTTCAACATTTTGAGCTCTGTTTCGCAATGACTCGCAGTTGGAATGTCTTTTATAAATGTTTCTTTGATCTGATTTTAAAAGATTATGATGCCCAGTAGTAGCAGTCCAATTTAAAACATCTAGATCCAAATTTCCCAAACCAGCCTTCTCACAGAAGAACAAAATCCACACACGATAAGTAATCAATTCAACCATTTTGATTACAGTCGGCATCGTACTTGCGGCCACCTTTATTAAGCGACTTTTTTATTAAGCGGCCGCATAAAATCCCTCCCGATGATTTTTACTATTTAATTTAATTCCATTAAACGACTATTTTTATCGCGGCCAGCGGCCACTGAATGTCGGCCCAAATGTACAAAATTAAGTGTTAAAGTATCTATTAAAAGGCCGTGACAAACAATCGTCCCTGCGGGCATTCTCACCTGTGTAATTAGCGAGTAGGTTAGATGTGTACAAGCAAACAAACAAATAATTTTCATGGTCATTGGTCACAAATAATTGTCGTTTAAAAACGAAATGAATAACAATTGCAATCGTTTCAAAATCGGATTTTCCGATCGTAATATTTATTGTGACATATTTTGTCAGAGCAATAACGTATCACAACACCGCGTTTGCATAGTTTTGTCATGTGCTGAGAGTGACCTCCCTTATCGAAAATGATGTCGGATCGGGCGAAAAAAAGACAGACAACTAATAAGACCGGATAAATTGTATGAGGAAATCGTGCATGGAATTGAGTCTGAGTAAATAGCAAATGTCATCGATTGTAGTCGAAATAAAATCGTGAAACCTAGTAGACTAAACATTACAGAGCCGAGCCTTTCATTGCTGATGGTGTAGGTGCTCATCTGATGCTTTACAAAATACATGTAGTATCCCATTAAATATGACCCTTCGACAAAAAAAGGCAAAAAAATCCTAGATCTCTAAAAATCTTATTGAATTTGAAATTGGGGTAGTGTGAAAACTAATTGTTGATAAAATCAAGAAGTTTATTAAAACTCATTGCATAAATAATTATCTGGAGCTTTGGCTGATGATTATAAAGTATGTTCAGCAGGAGATGTGTATGAACATATTAAAAATATAAGACAATATGCTTTGTATCATGGTCAAAATGACCTGTTTACAGTATTATGAGCGTAAAACACATTTGTACACAAATTTCTACTAAAAATCAAAAACAAACAATATTGATGACTTTTTTTTTAAAAAAGGCATAAATGTAATTATAAAACGGTAATACATACATAATATTGTATAGTTTTTGTTTTTATAAAAAAGATGTTATTATATCTATGACTTGTAATAAAAAGTCTTGAATTTTCCAGAATTCTATTGAGAGACCACTTTATTAAGAGGCCACTTTTTGGCAGTCCCTTGAGTGGTCTCTTAATACAATGTCGACTGTATTTACAAAATAGTCGTAATTCAACGAACTATGCTTTTATGTGGCGCCAACTATGAAATATATCTGTCAATAAATAAAGGCTGTATGGGCAAAAGTGTAAAAATCTATTTTTGGCACAAGTGACCTTGGCCCACTGATCCCTACCCCATTCAAAAGGATGAATACCATGCAAGTTATTTTCCAACCAAATATGAAATATATCTGTCAATAAACTAGAACTATCACTAAATGTGATTAATACCCCCACAAGTCTGTTTCGGAAATGAGGATGTTACTTAAGTAACAGAATACCTTGTAAAAGAATTGAAACATAGAGTTATGGTTGTGGGCAATTAAAGATAATTGTGGTTCATGTATGTTGCATTTCCTTTCAATGTGTTTGGCCATTGATGAAGTTTAATTGAATTACTCTGTAATAAGTCCAGAAAGACAAAGAAAAAGAACAAAGGGCAATAACTCTATAAATACTGAAGATAGAGTTATAGTTCTTGTGCACTGCACTTCCTCTTATTGTGCTTGACCATTGTATGAAGTTGTTTTCAATTCCAACCAGTACGTTTTAAGTTATGCTCCAGACAAGGAAAAGTATCAAAGGGCATATTTTGTCAAAATGGAGTTATGGCTCTTGTGCACTGCACTTCATTTGAATGTCCTTGACAACTGTATGAAGTTGTACTGAATTCCAAACAGTAGTTTTCAAGTTATGCTCAGGACAAGGAAAAGTAACAAAGGGCAATAACTCTGTAATTAGTCAAGATGGAGTTATGGTTCTTGTGCACTGCACTTCCCCTTATTGTGCTTGACCATTGTATGAAGTTGTTTTGAATGCCAACCAGTAGTTTTCAAGTCATGCTCTGGACAAGGAAAAGTAACAAAGGGCAGTAACTCTGTAATTAGTCAAGATGGAGTTATGGTTCTTATACACTGCACTTTCTCTCAATGTGCTTGACCATTGTATGAAGTTATAATGAATTCCAACAATAAGTCTTCAAGTTATGGTCCGGACAAAAGAAAGCAATGGAAAAGTAACAAAGGGCAATAACTCTGTAATTAGTCAAGATGGAGTTATGGTTCTTGTGCACTGCACTTCCCCTTATTGTGCTTGGCCATTGTATGAAGTTGTTTTGAATTCCAACCAGAAGTTTTAAAGTCATGCTCTGGACAAGGAAAAGAAACAAAGGGCCGTAACTCTGTAATAAGTCAAAATGGATTTATGGTTCTTGTGCACTGCACTTCCTCTCAATGTGCTGGACCATTGTATGAAGTTATAATGAATTCCAACAATTAGTCTTCCAGTTATGGTCCGGACAAAAGAAAGCAATGGAAAAGTAATAAAGGGCAATAACTCTGTAATTACTTTAGATAGAGTTATGGTTCTTATGCACTGCACTTCCTCTCAATGTGCTTGACCATTGTATGTAGTTATATTGAATTCCAACCATGAGTCTTCAAGTTATGCTCCGGACAAAAAAAAAGGCAATTGAAAAGCAACAAAGGGCAATAACTCTGTAATTACTTTAGATAGAGTTATGGTTCTTGTGCACTGCACTTCCCCTTATTGTGTTTGACAATTGTATGAAGTTGTTTTGAATTCCAACCAGTAGTTTTCAAGTTATGCCACGGACAAGAAAAAGTAACAAAGGGCAATAACTCTGTAATAAGTCAAGATAGAGTTATGTTTCTTACGCACTGCACTTCCTCTCAATGTGCTTGACCATTGTATGTAGTTATATTGAATTCCAACCATTAGTTTTCAAGTTATGCTCCGGACAAGGAAAATGCAACAGACAAAAAAAAAAGCAATGAAAAAGTAACAAAGGGCAATAACTCAGTAATTACTTTAGATAGAGTTATGGTTCTTGTGCACTGCACTTCGCCTTATTGTGTTTGACAATTGTATGAAGTTGTTTTGAATTCCAACCAGTAGTTTTTAAGTTATGCCCCGGACAAGGAAAAGTAACAAAGGGCAATAACTCTGTAATTAGTCAAGATAGAGTTATGGTTCTTGTGCACTGCACTTCCTCCCAATGTGCTTGACCATTGTATGTAGTTATATTGAATTCCAACCATTAGTTTTCAAGTTATGCTCCGGACAAGGAAAATGCAACGGACGTCTGGACCGACCGACCGCCCGACCGCCCGACCGACCGACCACCGGGTGACTCCTATATACCCCCCCAAACTTCGTTTTTGGGGGTATAATAAAGGCTGTATGAGCAAAAGTGTAAAAATCTATTTTTAGCACTGGTGACCTTGACCCAACTGACCACTAACTCCATCAAATTTTATGTTCCTATCAATTATAAATGACATCTGTCTATAGAATATGGTTAATACACCTGTAAAATGTAAAAATCTATTTTTAGCATTGGTGACCTTGACATTGGTGACATTGACCTAAATGACCCCTTACTATACAAAGAAGGAGGACCTCCCTTGGCATGTTTGTATTAAACATGAAAGACATCAACCAAAAATCAAAGGCTGTATGAGCAAAAAATGTTTAAATTTATTTTCTAAACCACAACTACTAAACTAAACTACTAAAAAATTAGAGGACCATTAAAGGTATCCACCTACCAAATATGCAAGATATCATTAAATAAATTAAGCAATTAAGAGAAATTTACGATAAATCCAACTTGCCGGAATAGACCAGACAAGGCCCCATTTTCAAAGTGAAAAAAGGGAAATAACTGGGAAATATGGATGACACAGTTATATAACTTGGCAATATCATGTACTTTGTAATGATATAACTTGGCAATATCATGTACTTTGTAATGATAAGTAAGTGTGGAAATTATGAAGCCATTAGTATAGATAGAACTTAAGATATTTCCAACTTGCCGTTTTAGGTTAACCATTTTTCATTTTCTAAGTGCTGAAAAGGGCAATATCTTGGTAAATATGGAAGCCATAGTTATGTAACTTGACCAGTTCATGTACTTTTTATTGATTAGTAAGTGGGTAAACTAAGAAGTCATTGGTACAGGTAGAACTTTAGAAAAATACAACTTGCCGTTCTAGGTTAACTTCGTACGGACAGACGGACAGTTCAATTACTATATGCCCGGGGGCATAAAAATTAGGCAAGGCAGATTTACAGTTCATTTGCAATGCACTTCTACTCAATGAGTTCCATCTACCTACAAAGTTTCTTGTAAATACCCCTTGTCATTTTAAGAGTTAACAAAAGTCAAAGTGTAAAATAAACAAAGGGCAATAACTCAAAAATTAGGCAAGGCAGAGGTACGTTTCTTTTGCTCAATGAAATCTATCTACCTACAAAATTTGTAGTTGATATCTCTTGTACATTCTGAGTATTTCAGTATACCAATTTATTCCAATGTAAATCAAAAAAAGGAACAACTATAAGCATACAAAATGTTTATTATTTTTCAAATAGTTATGAACATGGTCCTGCATTAATAAACCTCAAGTCTATTAAGTATTGTTTTATCTAATATAATATAATTTAATATCATATAATATATAGAACACTTTAATACCCACTGGGATTGAACACTTTCAATCTATATTTGAAATAATACCTCAAGACTTGTTTTCAAATTAACCAATACAGCATTGTATTAAAAACTCTATGTCTAGATGGAAAAAATCTTACTTTTAAAAACATTCTAGAGGCTTTAACATCAATTACAGGGTTCTTTTAATTCTCCATGGGAATTAAAACAAAAAAAATTTTCTTCTCCAAAAATAAATCTTCTAACTACAAAATATTACACAAATAAGTTGTTGAAATCATGAACAAGTGCTAAAATGTTTTAAGATTTGCTTAGCTTTATCAATAGGTATATGCATTTAGCTTATTCACAGGAAAGGATAACAATTATGAATAAACCAAAGAACGATTTTAGAAGAAAATATCTGGATTAATTGTTCCTTTTCATATTCAGTTGTCATAGCTAGGCAAACCTATAATGACTATTACAGTCTATTCTAGTAAACAAATACAACCACACATCACTAACAAAATAACGGACAAACAATAATAATGATCAACACTTGTGATAGATCATTTTTTGATACAAACTGGCAAATATAACATGGCAGAAATGTTGACATGAAAACTGATCTAATGTTCATGAACTTTTTCAGTCTTCATGCACAGAAGAAAAGACAGTGAAATGTGTCAAAATGAAAAAACTCACTACCTGGATTTACATTATACAAAACATTTCATCAACACCTTAAGTTGTTTTTATATCACAATTTATATTATTGGTGCACACTTTTCACCAATTTGTCACAGAGCTTTTTTCATTTTGGTATGAATGTAACAATAGCAACACTTCTCTACAGTTGATCTCTTTCCAGCCAGTTTTCTCCCCGTAATGTGAACACTTTTTGTTTTCTTTATTTTAAGTCTATTGTACAAGTGACCTCTCAGTACATTCCGCCATACCTCCCATTCCACCCATGCCTCCCATACCAGCCATTGCATCTGTCTTATCTTCTTTTGGAAGTTCAGTCACAACACATTCAGCTGTGGATAACAATGAGGCGACACCGAGGCATCAACAAGGGCTGTTCTGACAACCTGAAAAAAAGTTTAAAGGATGAAAATAATTTAGCCAATCTTACACTGTAATTTCTAGCTACTGGTGGAGGCACATCTGGCACATCTCCCCGAGTCTTTCCATGCATATTTGCTGGAACATATTCCACAAACCAAAAAACATTTTTAAACAAGAGGGCCATGATGGCCCTATATCGCTCACCTGATTATGAAAGGTCAATCCAAATTTCCACGATATTTGGACCCTATAGTGTAAACAAGGTTTTGCCATATTAGGGATGTGTAACCTAGTTTTTGACCCCAGGTAACCAATATTCGAACTTGACTTGAAATCATTGTAACAACCTTTCTCACCAATTTCCAGGAAAATTGGACTGAAACAGTGGCCCCTAAAGGGTGACATAGACCTATTACTATGCTTCACCTCGACAACCACTTTATGGTCAAGTGAGCTAAAAATCCATGTCACTAGCTTGAATCAAAACCCTTTTTATGAGTGTTCGAATATGAATGCACATAAATTCTATTCTTCACAGATTTTAATAAATATTTTATTTTGTTCCCCCAAAATATTCACCTCAAACAGATATACAAAGTTTCAGTCAGATCCAATCTTTGAAGGCATTTTCATAGTCTTTTAAGGTACTGGAATATTGCAGAACTGAGGTGTTTGTGCCGAAGGCATTTTTTTTTGGCCTTGTAAACAAGAGCTGTCACCCAAGTAATGAATACCCCCGAAAAGTTTTCTTAAGCATGCAGGTATTATGAAAAGAAAAGAGAATGAAAGTAAGTAATTGTTGAATATTGTCCTTGATAGCACAAACCATAATATAAGTGTGACCTTGACCAGAGTTGCATTACTGAATTACTCTTACAAAATTTTGCTACTACTGGTACTGCATTACTGTCTTAAAAAGTGGTACTGCTACTGCATTACCCAGTACTTTTGGTTTTGATAAAAATTAAAAATAACATCAATTTTTCTCATAAAATAAAGCTGTAAATTACATTGACTATATTTTATTTTTGTGAAAAAGTAAGTTATCAAATCTAAAGATAATTTGCTGCAATATTCCTTCAAATGTTAACATAGTATTCATCATAAAAAGCACCAAAGACTTTAAGTAACAAGAGCCACCGCCGGGCGGGGGCAACGCTCGACTTTTTACTTTTTCTCTAACGCAAACATAGAAAGGTTTGAACATATCTTAACATTTCAATTTTATAAATTTAGTTGGTCTGTCTTGTCACATTAGTTTTGTTTATCTATTTTGTATATATATATGAATAGAAACACGCAATTCTAAAAATAGAAACATTACGCAATTTCTAAAAATAGAAACATTATGCAATTTCTAAAAATAGAAACATTACGCAATTTCTAAAAATAGAAACATTACGCAATTTCTAACTAGAAATGTGTCATCATGCCACGGATGCCCCTGCATGCAGCCAAAATTTCAGATGTTATGATATTTAGTTCCAAATTTGTTTGCACAAATTATTGTTTTCATTTTAAGTTCAAAGCCCTTAAAACTTTTCAATGTTAACATAAACCATTTTCATACAATGTTTAAGGCACTGAAATTATTCAGTCTTAACCTTTTGAAAATAGCATATTTCATATTTGTAGCCAAAATAATGGCTACATACATTTCCACAAAAGTATGAGTGCTGAAACTGAAAGTTCAAAATTTTTCCAATATTCAAGAAAGATAAGTTTGTCCAAAATCATTGAACCACGACCAAATTCAAACTTAAACTGCTTATTCCTAAGATGTATCTATATTATTTTCAAAGTGAAAGGGACATAACTCTGCCAAAAAATCATTGAACCATGACCAAATTCCAACTTGACCTGCCCATTCCTTTGACATATCCATAAGTCAAATTTGAGTTGAATATGTAACACTGTTGGGTAGATAATGAACAGAAACTGTAAATTTCATATTATTTTCAAAGTGAAAGGGGCATTACTCTGCCAAAAATCATTGAACCATGACCAAATTCGAACTTGGCCTGGGCATTCCAAAAACATATCCATATGTCAAATTTGAGATGAATGTGTTGTACTGTTGGGGAGATAATAAACAGAAACTGAAAATTTCATATTATTTTCAAAGTAAAAGGGGCATAACTCTGCCAAAAATCATCGAACCATGACCAAATTCAAACTTGACCTGTATTTTCTCATGACATATCCATATGTCAAATTTGAGTTGAATGTGTTGTACTGTTGGGGAGATAATGAACGGAAACTGAAAATTTCATATTATTTTCAAAGTAAAAGGGGCATAACTCTGCCAAAAATCATCAAACCATGACCAAATTCGAACTTGACCTGTATTTTCTCATGACATATCCATATGTCAAATTTAAGTTGAATGTGTTGTACCGTTGGGGAGATAATGAACGGAAACTGAAAATTTCATATTATTTTCAAAGTAAAAGGGGCATAACTCTGCCAAAAATCATCGAACCATGACCAAATTCGAACTTGACCTGTATTTTCTCATGACATATCCATATGTCAAATTTGAGTTGAATATGTGCAACCGTTACTAAGATAATGAACGGAAACTGATGATGACGGAATGACAGAATGACGGAACAGGGTAACACTATATGCCCCGGCCATTACATGGCGGGGGCATAAAAATAGAAACATTACGCAATTTCTAAAAATAGAAACATTACGCAATTCTATAAATAGAAACCCTATAAATAGAAACATTACGCAATTCTATAATAGAAACATTACGCACTTTCTAAAAATAGAAACATTAAGCAATTCTATAAATAGAAACCCTATAAATAAAACATTACGCAATTTCTAAAAATAGAAACATTACGCAATTTCTAAAAATAGAAACATTACGCAATTTCTAAAAATAGAAACATTACGCAATTTCTATAAATAGAAATATTACGCAATTTCTAAAAATAAAAACATTACGCAATTTCTAAAAATAGAAACATTTCGCAATTTCTATAAATAGAAACATTACGCAATTCTATAAATAGAAACATTACGCAATTTCTAAAAATAGAAACATTACGCAATTCTATAAATAGAAACCCTATAAATAGAAACATTACGCAATTCTATAAATAGAAACATTACGTTGTTGTTGATGATGATGATAGATATGTATATATATATATATATATATAAATAGATATGTATATATATATCTATATATATATATATATATATATATATATTTACACACACACACACACACACACACACACACACACACACACACACACCAATAAATAAATAATTATGGTCATTTAATGCACAAATCTGAGAAAATTCAGTAATTCAACCTTCAAGGTCAAGGTCATTAAAGAGCCCGAGCAAATTTGGGTTTGATAAACAACAAGGTCTGGTCCTTAAGAATGTTCTGTTATAATATGAAGTTGATCCCTTCAATAATAGCAAAGTTACAGTCAGTTACCGCCAAAATAATGAAAATTTCAATAATTTGACCTTCAAAGACAATGTCATTAATGAGTGAAGGTCAAGGTCTTTCGGTATATTTTTAACAGTTATCTTTGAAGATTTATGTTCAAGTTTCAAGACAATCCATTCAAAAATAACAAAGTTACAGCCAATAATAGCCAAAAAAATGAATATTTCAATAATTTGACCTTCAAAGTCAAGGTCATTTATGAGTGAAGGTCAAGGTCTGTCTAGTTATTTTTAAGGGATATCCCTGAAGATAATTATGTTCAAGTTTGAAGACAATCCATTCAAAAATAACAAAGTTACAGCCAATAATAGCCAAAAAAATGAAATTTTCAATAATTTGACCTTCAAAGTCAAGGTCATTTATGAATGAAGGTCAAGGTCTGGCTGGTTATTTTTAAGGGATATCCTTGAAGATTATTATGTTCAAGTTTGAAGACAATCCATTCAAAAATAACAAAGTAACAGCCAATAACAGCATGAACAAGCAAAAATTGGACTTTTAACCTTGAAGGTCAAGGTCATTTATGGATGAAGGTCAAGGTTAGTGTGGTCTACTGAAAGGTCTTGTCCCAAGGGTTGTTGTGGCCAAGTATGAAGACAATACACCAAGAAATAAAAAAGTTATGATCCAGGTACAAGTTTGCGGACGGGAACGGCAACGCCGACCCGACTATAACAATACCTCTACTTTTTTTTTTTCAAAAAAAAAAAAAAGTTGAGCTAAAAATTAAATTAAGATTAACAGACTCAATAACTCTTTACCCTAAAATATCCTTATTAAAATCTTTTATTACTTTGTATTTACTAGTAAAAGAGCAAAATAAACACTAATTAATTTCTTCTATTCTAAAAAATCCCATTGTGATATTGTTAGCACCATAAAAAGTTGTTATTTACTTTGGACAGAGGTGTGAAGGTGTGAAAGGCAACAAAAGACTGTTGTGTTTTAAATAAAAGATGTTTGCATTGTATTTATACAGTTGACTAGTTACTAAACAATTAGATATGACATGAATATATGTTGTAAATATTGTTTGTAAAAAGTATGTTAAAACTATAAAGTTGTAAATATGTTATGTTAACTTTAAAGCAGCACGCCTCCAGATTCATCCTAATTTTCATGAACATTTTGAAAATGTATTTAAAGGTAAAATATTGTTAAATGAACAAAGAAAGTACTTGACACATTACAATCGGCACTTAAAATCCCCGTAAATTACCAAAAAGCGGTAAAAACATGCATAAATAGCATTAGTAACGCAGTAGAAATATGGTGATAAATACTACAAAATACAGTCATTCATTGCACATAAGATATAAATTATCACTTGAATCTTTAATTTGTTTACTTTTCTCAAAGTTTTAGTAATTTTTTTCCAAGTTTAATTGTCTTGAATTATTTTGGGTCATCTGGAGGCATGCAGCTTTAAAGTAAATTATGATTTTATTTCTTTGCTGAATAATATTTGCAATTATTTGTTTGACACTGTATTTATTCAAACTTTGATGAATATATAAAAGTAATGGTACTGATACTTAATTACTTCACCAAAAAAAGTACTGGTACTGCAGTACCGAGCTAAAATCTAGTACTGGTACTGCATAATTTGCCAAGTACTGGTACTGGTACTTAAGTACTACACCCTTAGTACTGATGCAGCTCTGTCCTGGACGCGACAAAATGTTGTTATGAGATAGACATGTGTGCCAAATTACTTCAAAATCCCTCAATGCATGACAAAGTTACAGTCTGGACATGATTGTTGTGTAAGTGGGGACACACGGACATGAGCCTTAGCCGCCACACATTGTCTTGATATGGTAAACATATGTGCCACATTATTTTAAAATCTTTCCATGCATGACAAAGTTACAGTCCGGACATGAATGTGTATCTTCAAACTCTTCTCAGGAGAAAGAGTACCTATAAAACTATAAATGTGACCTTGACCTTGAAGGTAGGGACATGGGTCTTGTTCGGGACACATCGTTTTGATGTGGTAGACATTTATGCCTAGTTATTTTAAAATCCTTCCATGCATGACAAAGTTACAGCCCGGACACGAATGTGTGTACCTATAAACTCTTATTGCGATAATGTGAAACTTCAAAATGAAAGTGTGACCTTGACCTTTGAGGTAGAGACGCAATTCTTGGACGTGACACATCGTCTTAATGTGGTTGACATTTATGCCTAGTTATTTTAAAATCATTCAATGCATGACAAAGTTACAGTCCGGACACGAATTAAGTGGGGACGCACAGACGGATGGTGCAATTATATTATGCCTCCCTTCGGGGGCATAATAAAAAGACATTGCACAGGGCAAGGTGTCAGGTAAATAGAGAGGATGGAGGAGCACACCTTTTTTCACTTTCAGAAAATTTAGCATTATAGACCCCTTATGTGATTACTTGTTGTCATGCAGCTATCAAACATAAGCCAAGTTTTCAAAGAACTTTTGTCTTGTAAAATTTTAGAATAACAGATTTGCCTTTAGGAACAGCAACTTGATTGGAGGACCTAAAATTCAATACGTAGGTCCAGTCAGACTTGTTGTTCTGTCCAAGTATGAATCATTTCCGTAATGTTTAATGATCAAATTTATATCTTTAACTGTGCACATTGTCCAAACTTCATAGCTGTACATCAAAGGACAATAAAGAAGGTCAGTTGATATCTAAGTTCAATTTCACATCTAAAACTGTGCACATGGTTCAAATTTCATAGCTGTACTTCAAAGGACAAGAGTAGGTTACTTATTTAGGTTAGCTGATCTCAAAGATTATTTTTACATCTGAACTGTGCACATGCGCTGAATGTAATAGCTTTAGGAAACAAGAGCCACTGCAGGGCCAGGGCAAAACTGGACTTTTTTCACTTTTTCTAAAAGCAAACAAATAAACAGTTTAAACAAATCTTTAACAAGAAAATTAAAGAAAAAACAAGATTGCATTTGTGAAAAATGCTATGCCACTGCATTATTACAACACTAAATAGTAGTGTAGGAACTGATTTTTTTTTGTTTCTATACAATTGAGGATTGTCATAATGCATAGATCCCTGACCTATCTAATTCTTATTATTAGATTAGTGGTTAAATCTATTGTTATTTAAACAAGAGGGCCATGATGGCCCTGAGGTCGCTCACTTGTATATAGGCCCCCCGGCAGGGCCAATTTTTACCCAAGGGCTTTTATTTGAACAAACTTGGTTGACACCCATAAGAAGATGTTTCATGCTAAACATCTAAGCTCTAGCTCATTGGGTTTTTTTAAAAGAAGATTTTTAAAGTTTTTACTATATGCATATAGGGAAAATCAATGACCCCCTTGGGCGCCCCATTTCGACCCCAGGGCTTTTATTTGAACAAACTTGGTAGACACTCATTAGAAGATGTTTCATGCTAAATATCTTAGCTCTAGCTCTTTGGGTTCTTTAAAAGAAGATTTTTTAAGTTTTTACTATATGCATATAGGGAAAATCAATGACCCCCTGGGGTGGGGCCAATTTTGACCCCAGGGCTTTTATTTGAACAAACTTGGTAGACACCCATTAGAACATGTTTCATGCTAAATATCTTAGCTCTAGCTCTTTGAGTTCTTTAAAAGAAGATTTTTAAGTTTTTACTATATGCATATAGGGAAAATCAATGACCCCCTGGGGCGGGGCCAATTTTGACCCCAGGGCTTTTATTTGAACAAACTTGGTAGACACTCATTAGAAGATGTTTCATGCTAAATATCTTAGCTCTAGCTCTTTGGGTTCTTTAAAAGAAATTTTTTTAAGTTTTTACTATATGCATATAGGGAAAATCAATGACCCCCAAGGGGCGGGGCCAATTTTGACCCAAGGGCTTTTATTTGAACAAACTTGGTAGAAACCCATAAGAAGATGTTTCATGCTAAACATCTAAGCTCTAGCTCATTGGGTTTTTTAAAAGAAGATTTTTTAAGTTTTTACTATATGCATATAGGGAAAATCAATTACTGGGGCGGGCTAATTTTGACCTCAGGGCTTTTATTTGAACAAACTTGGTAGACACCCATAAGAAGATGTTTCATGCTAAACATCTAAGCTCTAGCTCATTGGGTTTTTTAAAAGAAGATTTTTTAAGTTTTTACTATACACATATAGTTAAAAAGCAATGACACCCCTGGGGCATGGCCAGTTTTGACCCCAGGGATTTTATTTGAACAAACTTTGTAGACACTTACCAGAAGACGTTTCATGCTTAATATCTTAACTCTAGCTATTTGGGTTTTTTCAAAGAAGATTTTTAAGTTTTTGCTATACACATATAAGGAAAATCAATGACCCCCAGAGCGGGGCCAATTTTGACCCCAGGGCCTTTCTTTGAACAAACTTGGTAGAAACCCATTAGAACATGTTTCATGCTATTTATCTTAGCTCTAGCTCTTTGAGTTCTTTAAAAGAAGATTTTTTAAGTTTTTACTATATGCATATAGGGAAAATCAATGACCCCCTGGGGCGGGGCCAATTTTGACCCCAGGGCTTTTATTTGAACAAACTTGGTAGACACTCATTAGAAGATGTTTCATGCTAAATATCTTAGCTCTAGCTCGTTGGGTTCTTTAAAAGAAGATTTTTTAAGCTTTTACTATATGCATATAGGGAAAATCAATGACCCCCTGGGGTGGGGCCATTTTTGACCCCAGGGCTTTTATTTGAACAAACTTGGTAGACACTCACTAGAAGATGTTTCATGTCAAATATCTAAGCTCTAGCTCTTTCGGTTTTTTAACAGATTTTTAAAGTTTTTTCTTTCGGTTGCCATGGCAACCAGAGTTCTGCATGGAATTAAATTCTTTGAACAGTTTTTAAAGGTGACCACCAAAGGAACATTCCTGTGAAGTTTGGATGAAATTGGCTTAGTGGTTAATGAGGAGATGTCATTTAAAGTAAAAGTTTACGGACGGACGCCGGCGAAAAGCGATCACAAAAGCTCACCCTGTCACTTTGGGACAGGTGAGCTAATAAAAGGTCAGAGTAGGGATCTATCAATGCAGTCGAGTCTAGTGAATTTGGTGGTGAAGGTCACATTTCACATGACTGTACATCAAAGGACAACAAAGTAAGACACTGTCAAAATCTAGGTCAGCTGATATCAAAGTTCAATTTATGTCTTAATCTGTGCACAGGGCTCAAATTTCATAGCTGTACATCAAAGGACAAGAAAGTAGGTCACATCACCAAAATCTAGGTCACCTGATATCAAAGTTAATTTTTACAACTATAAGTGTGCACATGGTCCAAATTTCATGGCTGTACATCAAAAGACAAGAAAGTAGGTCACTGTCCCCTGGGGTTGGGCAAAATTTTGACCCAAGGGTTTAATTCAAACGATCTTGATACAGGTCCACCAAACAATGTTTCATGTCAAATATCTAAGCTGTAGCTTTTACCTATTCAGAAAACATTTGTTTTAGTTTCTGTTTCTGAGGAAACGATTATTGCTCTATATGCATACTACATAACTAAGGGCCGTAAGGAGTGATATGTGAATCTCGTCTTCGTATTAATAGTTCCCATAAAATTTGGTTGAATTCCAGCCAGTAGATCGGAAACGAAATTCAGACGGACAGACATCGCAAAACAATATCCCTCTCCCGATTTAATCGGTTGGGATAATTATAGCAAATTTTCAGTGAAAATTCAATAATTTAACGTTCAAGGTCAACTTATATCCCTCACCTGAATAATAATAATAATCTCCATGACAAAACAAGTGTTATTGGAAAATATACACAAAAGCAGATAGAAAATCGCAAAGTTCATATTTGATCTGAAACAGTGCACATGTAAAAACATTACTGGGGAAAA
Source organism: Ruditapes philippinarum (assembly GCF_026571515.1). NCBI lineage: Eukaryota > Metazoa > Mollusca > Bivalvia > Venerida > Veneridae > Ruditapes > Ruditapes philippinarum. The sequence goes on from NW_026860987.1 coordinate 25,998, forward strand.
CAACAGTTACATAAGAAATCGCTGGTGGCTTTACAAAATCAATAGGGGTCATATACTTGATATGACCAATCAGTATGTGAAACATGAAAACTTTGTGATAGATTTTTAAGATAATCAGCGGAGACCATTCTGACATTTAAGGTCCCTATGACCTTGACCTTTGACCCCAAAATCAAAAAGAGTCATCTACTTGTTATGACCAATCAGTATATGCAATATGAAGACTTAGTGATGACAATCAGCAGAAACAATTCTGACATTTAAGGCCCCTGTGACCTTGACCTTAGATCTAGCACAAATCTTTTCCATTTTCAAATCATGTTTGAGAATGGTATGAGCTGCTCCTAATGAGATGGAAAACAATACAAGCTATGTGCCTAGGTGTGTATCTTGTATTGGTATGAACTATTTCTTCCACTTTAGCAACCATCTTGACAGAGGTTGCTGTTTTCGACCTAAATGGCATGGGGTGCATCTTCAGTCGAAAATTAACCCACATTTGAATTTATTAAAGCAACAAATAATTGATGAAAAAAGACATTTGATTTTGTCCATATACAGAACAGACTTTATTAGGAATGTCTTAACACCTTATGCCAAAAAACAAAGGTCGTATATCAATTGCATACTCCTTCTACCAACCAGTTTTTTGCATTACAGTATACAAGGAGACAATGTAGAGTTATGAACACAGTTAAAACTAGAACTATCGCTGAT
>NW_026860988.1:0-13349 GCF_026571515.1 Ruditapes philippinarum
TTAGAGCATGTAAATTGCTTTTTACCTAAATAAAGTAACGCACGCTAAATGTGAAAAGGTTTGTAGTAAAAGTAGCAAAATGTAAACAAAGTAGTATTTGACATTGATACAAAATATATTTAGCCATTGTAAATGTACTTATCCCCCAAAATCAATAGAGGCAAAATATTATTCAGTTTATTGGCCAATGAGTTACTTTTTAGAAACTGTAAACAAGACACGAAATATATATAAAAAGCGCTTTTGAGAATTTAAACAAAAGCATTTCTGAGGAAAAGTAAACTTTAGAAAGGCAATCCAACTTACCGGTACCCGTGAGTCTAGCTGGTCCATTCTGCGGTACTGTCAGTTTTTTACAATTTCGGAACATAAGTGGTGTATTGGTTGTGTGCTGGGAAGCAGGAATGTTGTGGTTTGAGGTATTTGATGCTAGGCTTGTACAAAACACTGCGTAGTCTACGTATGGGAACGGGTCTGAAATATAAAGATAAATTCAAATGTATTATTGATTCCATTCCTGTTAGTATTGCTGATTGAACCCCGCATAAACCGGTGCTAAGTATCTTGAGAGATTATGTTGCATATTTCAACATTTTTGTTGATTTTTCTTTTTTCCTGTCATATTTCTCAAGAGATTGAAGTAATAATCATGATAAAACTTATGACTTATTTCGATTTGTCAACCACCATCAGTAAATGCCCGCTATAATTTCTTTTTGTTTCATACTTGTCATCTTTATTCTAAGAAAGAATTACAAAAAGAGTTCTCTTTTACAAAATTTCGCTGAATGTGGAAAAAGCATATGAATGCATAAAAGAACTAATAAATCATAAAATCTTTACCTATTTTGAACTTCTAGTACAGAGGATAATGATCGTAAGATTTGATCTATATCCAAAGTGAAGGGCAAAAATGTACTTTTAAAACTTCTGACATACCAAGCTATGAATATCGCTCATTGCTTATACTTTAAGAAAGTGTTTCTTCGAACAAAAAAAATCATGTTTCTACTAATTATAGAATAAAACGTTTTATCCAGTCATATAACTCTTTTATGCTTGATTTTAATCAATGTTTGTTTTATTTTTCACGATTGTTAGATCGGCCTAACATACAATATCATTTTACAGAATGCTTAATAACTCATTATTTTTGGAGATAGTTCATCTGTGAAAGCCAGACAATTCTCCCAGTTAGTCGGGTTTGTTTTTCTTCAGAAAATTAGTTATAAGAATTATTTCCAATCTAAAATTTGGTTTTTGAACAAACACACCTCATATCCCAGTGTATTTGGATCTAAAGACATTGTAGTCCATTTTTTACAAATGCAAAGAAATAAAGAGTGAAAAACAACACAATCAGTGGCAGATAACAAAACATGTTTCAAATGTTTTTAACTTAATTGTGAATAGTTAAAAAAATTGTCCTTTGCGTTATTAAAAATGCATTATCCCCGGGAAACGTCTTTAAAGGCTACGATTTTTTTCTTTTAAGCTACAAAACACGTTGTTGTTTTTTTACATTTTGTATTAAGTGTTAATAACCTTGGTACACATATTTACTGGCGATTCTCCAAAAGCATGCTTTGCTTTATAGACGGTGTTCGTGGGAGTAGTATCATCGTGATAATTACAATCATGATATATGTAATTATTCGATTGCTGCAGTCATGAATATTTTATGTTGTTTGTCTTGCATCAATTTATTGTCTAACATGCTGATATTTACGTCATCACGTCCGCCTAATCTATTCAATATCGTACCATTGTGATATTAAGCCAAACATACGTTTAGAAGCACATTTTTTGAGGAAATGAGAAGACCATGCTAAGATATACATTGCTGAGTTTAAATATACAGAAAAAAACCCTGAATTTAGACCACCATCGGGACTGGACCAAAGTGGTCTTAATTACGGGGTTAATATTTCTTATGAATATTCTCATTTTTGCTTACATACTTTTTGCCATGGTCTATTTTAGTCATTCTGTATGAACAAACACCTACAAATACAAAACATTTTCTGAAGAAAATTAATATTAAATTATTTTTGGTCTGATTTCAATATTACCAATATGTAACGTACATATTTCAGCTATCATGTAAGAAATTTATTCCTCGCAAAATAAATGTCCTGAAAGCAACATTAACTCTACCGTAACTCTAAAATTTACTTTCACAAGTTATTTCATACAGTAACCTTATAATAACAGTTTTTGGCACCTTGTTAAATCAAGTTCCATGCCAAAGAGCATTCAAGCAGATAAAAACAACAAAAATGTGATCTTGGTAGGTGTTGACTTTAAAATGAGAGGTCTCAATAGCGAGTTCAAATTAAGAATAAATCAAAGAATTGTGATTGAATCTTGTGGTCTTAAAAGTGGATAACCGGAGAGGTTTTAATTCCGGAGTATGTAACTTTTGACATAAAAACAGACAATTCCGTTCTTTTAAAAAATGGTCTTAATAGCGGGGTTGTCTTAAATTTGAGTTGGTCTTAAGTAGGGATTCTACTGTATATACCATAATGTAAATGGTCAAAGGAAACTAAGCTTGATTGCTTATGATATAAACAACATTACCCCAAAATTGGTGTTCGGTATTTTTAACTTTCAACTCGCATTTGAATCGAAAATAACTTAATCTACAGAAATATATTTGATAGAACAAGAATCACTAAAACAAATAGGACGGACCTCAGCATGCGTATTTATTTATATAATCAAAAAACTTTTTTGACATTTTAACTTAGGACTGAACTTATATTTGTTACTAATTTGTTAATTACTATGTTTATTAAAAAAATTTGATCGATTTTAAAGCATTGCAGATCGATTGATGAATCGGATTTTTTTTAGATGAATCAGTGATAATATTTTAAATCACTCACTTTATAAATGAACTGAAAGTTTATAAAAGATGTTCTTCTCTTCCAATCATTAAGTACCATACCAAATATTTCATCTTAATAAAACAAATAAAATGCAGTACAGAATCGTATAGTAGTAGTTACACACTTGTAAATAGATAGTTTTCAAATAAACTTCTTGAACTTACGTATTATCTAATTGAATATCTTCCCCCTTCCAAAATGAATAACAAATAATAATAGAATCTGAGGTTTTGTTCCAAGAAACAACTAGGTTAGATCATGATTTGGAAACAAAAAACCCCTGTTATTTCATGAAGCCAAATTTACCTGGTTATATCTTTCACATCCTGTATAAACACCTGTCATATTCTGTCAAAATACTATTTTCCTAACGCAACATTTTTATACGCCTATTTCTCTTTATAATTCTATGTCTTTTGATACATAAGCTCCATTTTACTTTTCAAGATAAATCAGCATGTTAAAGAAACAGTGAATTTTTTTTAGTGTTAAATTTCACTCGGCAGGGCACAATTCAAATATTTGGTTGCTTGGTGCTAGTGTTTTTCTACCACCGACATAATCAGAATGTATCATTTATATAATGTTTATGACTCCACTGAGGTGTTGGTTTTTTGACACGATAGAACTAGAAACAATGTTTCGAGAAAAAAGTGTTTATTTGATGTGCATCACTGCAAATTTCAGATCATTCGCTTACTCTGTTTTTCCTGAATAATAATATTCTTATCGTGGAAAATGACCGAAAATGTTTTTCACATAAGTCTTCCTGAGAATGGCCAAAAATAAGATTTTCAATTTTATTTGTTAGAATAATGATTAATAATTATCTTTTTTATATCTTTCTTTATTTATTGCCTCACCTGATCTATACGAGTAAATCATAATTTCAAATGTTATGTTTTTTTTGGTATGTCGGACCTCAGTGGAGTTCCTTTATTAATATCAGCTTAAGAAATCTAAACCAAAATAATATAATTATTATGTTATACATTCTATAAAAAATGCTCTTTAATTATTTGAACTGTTTGTCTTTGTTATATATTACTTTGATCTTTTCCATCAAGAATTATATTAATGATCTAAATACTTTTACATCATTTACTTCCTTATACACATGAATTTATATTCTCTATTTACTTTCAGAAAGACAATGTTGATGTCATGTATGAAATGTTTTACAACTAAATTTGTTAATATTATACTGCATCAAGTAAATGAGTAAAGATCAAAAGAAAATTTTCTTTCGGCTATTCCACAAACTATGTTTCAATCGTTTAAAAATTATACCGCTTTGAGGATTTAATACTTCTTAATCCGTTACTAAGGGGCGTGAGAGATGTTGCACAATACATTACCCCAGTCTCATAAACAGGCTCAATAAAACCTAGTCGGCAGTAATCAAGTATTGACTTTGTTTCTGTTACTCTCAATGGTACTCCAAAGTTTTCAAAGTTTTATTGTTGTCTTAATATACAGATTGTTGCCAGAAATTTTAGCCATTGTTATTCTCTTATTTACTTGATACATTTAACTGTACAGTACATTTAACTGTACAGTTAATTTTAGGTTAGTCGATTTTATTATTTTCTTCCTTTCTGAATAAATAATAATATTTTATATTATGACAATAACTTATGATTTGCCTTGATCACTGTTATATCAAACATACTAAAATGGAGGAAAAACACATTCAATAATAGACATTTCATTTTTCTTTTTTTTTGAAATGTATTTTATTTTCCGCTTTTCTCTAGTATGGTAAGTATATACAAATCCTGTAGAGTGGGGGAAGTTAGAAAACATATTATGCTCCAAACAAATATTGCTATTTATACATTAAGTTTTATAGCGCTATACACCAGCCTTGAGAATCATCATAAGAATTATATGAATTGCATAGGATATTCTGAACAATTACCAACTATCTAGCAAACCAACCATCCTCTTAAAACGCTTGTAGTAAATCTGTAATTACTACAACAGTAGAGTATCTCTCACATTATCATTATAAACACGTGTTTCATTTTAATACAAGCTAGTTTATAGTCTTAATGTAATAAAGAAGCGAGAATGGGTTATTTCTTTACCTTTGTAAATACATAATACGTCCACTGTTTCATACCAACAATATTTAGATACATTAATATAAATATATGCACTAATAACGTGATTGCACGGATAAAAGGTATTTGCAGGATCTCGATGATACTGTTCAGCTTGTAGGCATTTTGTTAATAAATATAACACACTGGTAAAAATGGCATACGAAAAACAGCATTACTCGAGATATCAATAAGCCAAAGTTTCAGATTGTACCTAGTAAGAAGTGGTTAAAGAAGAGTTCAAAAGTATTTATTCCTAATAAAAAAGCAACTGAAAACATGAAAATACTTTCAACATCATATTGTAACCTTGATTTCCTTATAATTCTGTAAGTTCAAATGTTGTTAAATTAATAGAAATAAATACATGTATGGTCTGGCTGCTCTATTATTAACAAATGTCTACTGCTAAACATTATATATAAGAAAACGTCTAATCTCCACTTTTCTATTGTATTCGCCTTTCACTGTCAAGCTTATGTTTCAAAATAAGCATCACACTTACATCATTGAATGACAAATAACTTTTCAGATATCTTTATGATTGTCTTAAAGTAGGTTAATTAAAATATCCGACGGCATACATATAACGTTCCCTGTCATAACAGTGTGAACGAATTTTATGGATTTGAAATTTATACTATATGTATATGTGATATACATGTATGTATGTGATTTAATATTCAAGAACGTTGTAATAAAATCTCAGCAGTGAACAGTAAATAAATATCAGTAGAGTGGGCATTTTGATGGAGCTTTTGCACGCTATCTTGTCATGTACATACTTTTGTTATTATTTGTTGTATTTTTAGCCATCGTACATGGCGATGGACATTGTGAAATGTTTTTTGCCAAATTTAATATTTAAAAAAAAATGAATCTTGAATTTTTGAAAATTTCTAGCAGATGGTAAAACAATGCCTCAAAAAAGTTGTTGTTGTTGTTGATTTTTATTTTGAGCGACCCCTTAGATTTGAATATCCGCAAGCATAATACTATATTTTTAGTATAGAATATACATGTATTTATATTGCATGAAACAAAAACAGCTCGAGATAGTTAGTTCATTTTGATTTTCAAATTTTATGTTTGAAAAATGATATCAAAAAGCCAGTAATTCTCTGTCTGTCTCTAAAGCTTTTACACGGAAGATAGACATCAGAAGATACGTTTAATTCAAAGATTGAAAATGATATTTCCAGTTTTCCTAGACAAATAAATGTCTACCTGTCAAATCAAACGAAAATAAAATGACATCATTTATTGTATCAAATATTTGGAGATATCGGATGTCGGAAACTTAACCATAATCTTTTTCTTGCAATGTCGTTTACTTTATAGCAATTTCTATGCTTTCTATGCTTAGTATCTCATTTTATTTTAAAACAAATATAAGATTTAATTGATTCAATTGAAAATATGTTTGTTCAACATTTGTTAACGATCTAAAACTCAGAGCGTACAATTCAAACCAATTAACTTTGGAAATGAAATACGGTTAACACCTGTTTAATCTTGAATGTTCTATGTCAGACGTAAATGCTATTTAAATATTATAATATATTTAAACAAGACCTACAAACAATTGTTATGTAAGTAATACTGATTCTAACCATGAAAATGCAGTAATGTTTAGGTCCATCTACCATCCATAGATATCAAGGAAAAAATAAAAAGTTAGAATTGAACAAAAATTCAAGAAAAGTATTTCCTTTTGTATTTTGACATTTAAAAAAAAATCTCTATTTTATTAAGCTGTCATAGAAAATAGTCCAACCATGTATATATTCCAACCAAAAATAAAAACAAACACTTTGTCAAGAAAATTGATCCAAAATCACCATGCATCTTCATCAAGTTCGGAAATAAATAATAAGCATCAAAGCACACCGTAAACCAACAACGAAAAAAACACCTAAACATGATAAAAGAAGAAGAAAAACATTTCAGGGACTCACTTTCATGATCCAACGATTTTAATAAAATCCCTTCCAAAAAGGTTCTTTGTCGAATATTTGCACGAGCATGCAGCTTCCATTCGCGTCGTAACTGTTCTTCGTTGTCGAAGAATCGAAATTTCCCCTGAATTTTATTATTTGACAAGTCGACCAGACTTTTTATAATAACCTCATCCGTATGAGATTCATAATCTTGTTTTGAACTATCAAGAAAAACGCACTTTATAAACACTTGCATCAGACCAGTGTTCTTGTTACCAAACTAATCTTAAACAATTGCAATATTGTCAAAGAAGACCTATATTTATAATTAGCCAGCGCTCAATCTAAACATCATGTTTAGGAAAAAATGAATTCATTTAACTATATTATTAAATTCATTCTGCACATAGAGTATACTTTCTTTTATCCATATTTACATATAAACACTTTCCTCGCGGTGCATTCGGCTTTTATTTCCAATTAGGTAAACTCCAAGATAGTGACTCCAACATGTTTATCCGTGTATAAACATGATGATATTCAGAGAAATGAGAATTTTCAGCCAGTATGATTACAATTCCTTGATTGTTCTGTGATGTATAAATATTGTTTATACTCACTGACGGTTATAAAACCGCTATTGTACTAAGATCACTATTATTACCATAGTATTGGCGGTGTGCCAAATGCTTTCTGGAGCAGTTAGAATGTGCTAACATATTTTTTCGCTTTTGCCCCAGTTATACATCTTTTTATTTGATGTTACAGGTCTATTTCAACAGCATAAATACAGTTTTGGGTTATTCACTAAGGTTTTTGGTATATAAAAATATATATTACACATAACTGGGTCTGTTCTTATAATCAAATCAACTGTTTCATTTGTATCAATAGTTTAAGATATCTGCGGTTTACTAATGAGATTGTCAACGGTGTGAAGTTTAATGGTGAGGTTATGCATGTTAAAGAAGCTAAATGAAGAAATAGCATATCAATACTCAAAAGAAGAAATAAATCATAAAATCTTAACCTATTTTGATCTTCTAGTACAGAGGATAATTATCGTAAGATTAAATTATATCCAAATTGAAAGGCAAAAATGTACTTTAAAACTTCTGACATACCAAACTATAGCTATTGGATATCGCACAATGCTTATACTGGTTGGTTCTTAGAAAGTGTTTCTTCGAACAAAAAAAAATCATATTTTACTAATTATAGAATAAAACATTTCATCCAATCATAACTCTTTTATGCATGATTTTAATCAATATTTGTTTGCCTTTATACGAATATAAGATCGGCCTTACATACAATAATATTTTAAAGAATGCTTAATAACTCATTGATTTTAGAGATAATTTATCTGTGAAAGCCAGACAATTCTCCCAGTTAGTCGGATTTGTTTTTCTTCAGAAAATTAGTTTTAAGGAACATAAATTAGAGAGAATTATGTCCAATCTAAAATTTGTTGTTACAAAAACACCTTATATCCCAGTGTATTTTTATATCTAAAGACATTAAAGTGCGTTTTATACAAATGCAAATAAGTAAAAGAGTGAAAAACAACACAATCAGAGGCAGATAACAAAAACAATTGGAGGGGGTGACCCCCAATCAATTTCAACAATTTGTTTCAAATGTATTTTACTTAATTGTGAATAGTTAATACAAATTGTCCTTGGTCTTTTTAAGAAATGCATTATCCCTTGAAAACGTCTTTAAAAGCTAAAAAATTTCTTTTAAGCTTCACAACACGTTGTTGTTTTTTTACATTTTGTATTAACTAATAATAACCTTCATACACATATTTACTGGCGAAATTCCCAAAAGCATTCTTTTGCTTTTATAACGGATGGCCCTGTTCGTGGGAATATTCATCTGATAATAACCTATCATATAAGTTTAATTATTTTATTGCTGCAGTCATGAAATTTTATTTTTTTTGTCTTGCAGCCAATTTATTGTCTAACATGCTGATATTTACGTCATCACGCCCGCCTAATCTATTCAATATCTTACCATTGTGATATTAAGCCAAACATACGCTTAGAAGCACATTTTTGAAGAAATGAGAAGATAATTATCTTAACATATACTCAGACATACATTGCTGATTTTATATTTATATACCATATTGTAAATATTCAAAGGAAACTTAGCTTGATTTCATATGATATACAGTAAACCATTACCCCAAAATTGGTGTTCGGTTAACTTCCAACTCGAATTTGAATCGGAAATAACTTAATCTACAGAAATATGTCTGATAGAAAAAGAATCAAAGAAACAAATAGGACGGACCTCAGCATGCGTACTTATTTATATGTACAAACATTTATTTAGACATTTTAACTTAGGACTTAACTTATATTTGTTACTAATTTGTTTATTACTATGTATATTAAAATAAGATGATCGATTTTAAAACATTGCAGATCAATTGATAATTAGGATTTTTTTAGATGAATCAGTGATAATATTTTAAATCACTCAATAAATGAACTGAAAGTTAATAAAACATGTTCTTCTCTTCTAATCTTTAAGTACCATACCAAATATTTCATCTTAATGAAACAAATAAAATGCAGTACAGAATCGTATACTAGTAGTTACATACTTGTAAACAGATAGTTTTCAAATAAACTTCTTGAACTTACGTATTATCTAATTGAATATCTAGGTTAGATCATGATTTGGAAACAAAAAACCCCTGTTATTTCATGAAGCCAAATTTACCTGGTTATATCTTTCACATCCTGTATAAACACCTGTCATATTCTGTCAAAATACTTTTTTCCTAGCGCAACATTTTTATACGCCTCTCTTCAAAATTCTATGTCTTTTGATACTTACGCTACTCTTACTTTTCAAGATAAATCAGCATGTTAGAGAAACAGTGAAATTCATATTCTGTCAAAATACTATTTACCTAACGCAACATTTTTATAAGCCTATTTCTCTTTATAATTCTATGTCTTTTGATACATAAGCACCATTTCACTTTTCAAGATAAATAAGCATGTTAAAGAAACAGTGATTTTTTAGTGTTAAATTGCACTCGGCAGGACACAATTCAAATATTCGGTTGCTTGGTGTTAGTGTTATTCTACCACCGACTGAATCTGAATGTATCATTTATAAAATATTTATGACTCCACTGAGGTGTTGGTTTCTTGACATGGTAAGAATTAGAATTAATGTTTCGATATAAATGTTCTATTTGATGTGCATCTCTGCAAATTTCAGATCATTCGCTTACTCTGTTTTTGATGAATAATGATGTTCTTATCGTGGAAAATGACCGAAAATGTTTTTCACTTAGTCTTGCTGAGAATTGTCAAAACTAAGATTTTCAATTTTATTTGTTAGCATAATAATTAATAATTATCCATATCTTTATATATTTATTGCCATAGAAGATCTATGCAAGTAAATCATAAATTCAAATGTCATGTTCTTAGGCATTTCGGACCTCAGTGGAATTCCATTAACAATATCCGCTTAAGATGTCAAACCAAAGTAATATTTTATGTTATACATTCTATAAAAAAAGTCTTTTATTTTTAAATAAACTAACTGTTTTGATCTATTTAATTCCGCCCGGGTTTTTGTTCAAAAGTACTGTCAAATTTGGTGGGAAAATTTTGCTTTTTTATAAATTTTAAAAAAAACCCAAAATAATATGAATGTAAAAATCAATTTAAAGGGAAGGCCCGATCTTTTTTAAAAGTCTTCAGATAACAGGGCCCCCTGGGAAAAACCAAAAAAGTTTTTAAACCCAAAAAAATTTATTCCTTTTTCATTATTTTTAAAATTAAATAACGTCGTCCTCCTGTTGGGATTCCCCCCTATCTGGTTTTAATACCAATTAAAAAATATCAAACAGAAATAAAACCCTTTTTAAACGTTTTCATTTTTCCCAAAAAACTAGTTTTTACAAAGATATTTATTTTTTGCTACACAATATGTGTCACACATTATCTCAAAATATTGTTTTTTACGGTATTCAAAGTTTTTTTTATCAATATTTTGTTAAGTTCATGAACTCCAGACTTAGAAGAGATTTCCCGTCAGCATTTGTTCAAATGAAGACATGAAAGTTAAGGAAGCCTAATGCTTTTTATTCCCTTCTGTGAAACAGGTTCTTTTACTATATTAACTACTTACATTGTTTATGTAATGAATAAATATAGAGTTCTGGAAACTCTAACATTTCATATATTTCCATTTTCAGCAATGTGAAAAATATATTCTATTTTTTTTTCTCCAACATTTGGGCTAAAAAGATAATTGTTACCAGCTACATACTTATACGTATCCTTTATTATTGGCGATGCCGGTGAGCGGCGTCGTCTCTTATGGAATGCTTTTTATTTTGGCCTATGGAAGGAGCTGTAATTATTAACAGTTAATGTCATGTTTTGTTAATTAGTTTTATTTTGTCCTATATATTAATAACTTTTTTGCTGGAAATATTTGTAATGCAGAAGCGAGATCTGTCCCATAATACTTTATTGTTTCGTATTCTATTTGTCTTTGTTATATATAACTTTGATCATGTCCATCAAGAATTATATTTATGATCTAAATACTTTTACACCATTTACTTCCTAATACACATGAATTTATATTCTCTATTTATTGTCAGTAAGACAATGTTGCTGTCATCTATGAAATGTTTTACAACTAATTTGTTAATATTATACTTCATCAAGTAAATGAGTAAAGATCAAAAGAAAATTTTCTTTCGGCTATTCCACAAACTATGTTTCAATCGTTAAAAAAATATACCGCTTTGAGGATTTAATACTTCTTAATCCGTTGCTAGGGGGTGTGAGAGATGTTGCACAATACATAACCTCTGTCACATGAACAGGCTCAATAAAACCTGGTCCGCAAGCCGCAGTTATCAAGTATTGACTTTGTTTCTGTTACTATCAATGGTACTCCTTTTTCCTAAGTTTTATTGTTGTCTTATTTTACAGTCTGTTGCCAGAAATTTTAGCCATTGTTATTCTGTTATTTACTTGATACATTTAACTGTGCAGTCATTTAACTGTACAGTTAATTTTAGGATAGTCGATTTTATCATTTTCTTCCTTTCTGAATAAATAATAACACTTTATATTATGACAATAACTTATGATTTGCCTCGATCACTGTTATATCAAACATACTAAAATGGAGGAAAAACATATTCATTAAAATAAATAGACATTTCAATCTGTTTGAAATTGATAGTATTATCCGCTTTTCTCTATAATGGTAAGTTCATAAATTATTATCATTTAATCTTAATAGGATGGGGAATGGAGAAAACATTATGCCTCCAACAAAAATTGCTTTGTATACATTAAGTTTGATGGCGCAAAATACCAGCCTTCAGAATCATCATAAGAATTATATGAATTGCATAGGATATTCTGAACAATTACCAACTATCTAGCAAACCAACCATCCTCTTAAAACGCTTGTAGTAAACCTGTAATTACTACAACAGTAGAGTATCTCTCACATTATCATTATAAACACGTGTTTCATTTCAATACAAGCTAGTTTATAGTCTTAATGTAATAAAGAACCGAGAATGGGTTATTTCTTTACCTTTGTAAATACATTATTCGTCAACTGTTTCATACCAATATTATTTAGATACATTAATCAAATATATGCACTAATAACGTGATTGCAAGGATAAAAGGTATTTGAAGGATCTTGATGATACTGATCAGCTTGTAGGCATTTCGTGAATAAATATAATATACTGGTAAAAATGGCATACAAAAACAGCATTACTCGAGATATCTAATAAGCCAAAGTTTCAGATTGTACCTGGTAAGAAGTGGTTAAAGAAAGTTCAACAGTATATATTCCTAATAAAAAGCGAATGAAAACATGAAAATACTTTCAACATCATATTGTAACATTGATTTCCTTATAATTCGGTTAGTTTAAATGCTGTTAAATTAATAGAAATAAATACATGTATGGTCTGGCTGCTCTATTATTCACAAATGTCTACTGCTAAATATTATATATCAAGAAAATGTCTAATCTCCACTTTTCTATTGTATTCGCCTTTCACTGTCAAGCCTATTTTTCAAAATAAGCATCACACTTACATCATTGAATGACAAATAATTTTTCAGATATCTTTATGATTGTCTTAAAGTAGGTTAATTAAAATATCCGACGGCATACATATAACGTTCCCTACTATAACTGTGTGAAGGAATTGTATAGATTTGAAGTTTATACTATATGTATATGTGATACGAGTATATGTATGTGATTTAATATTCAAGAACGTTGTAATAAAATCTCAGCAATGAACAGTAAATAAATATCGCTTGAATGGGCATTTTGATTGGGCTTTTGTCATTATTTGTTGTTATTTTTTTTTAACC
>NW_026860989.1:0-22041 GCF_026571515.1 Ruditapes philippinarum
TACCAAAAAGTTTATGTTAAAAAAAACGCATTCGGGCGTCCGTTGGCCGATGGTTAAGGTCATTGACTTCAAACCCTTACCGCTGTGGGTTCGAATCCCGACACCTTGCATTATACTATATGAGTAAGCTATCCAGTTAGCTTGCGGAACGTCGGTGGTCCGTATATATCATTACTTAATACGTGTAGATAACTCAACTGAACATCTGGGGATGTTTCTAGACTCAAAATTTCACTATATCCCTGTTCTTCAAGAATGAAGAAAAATATTGTGTCTCACCTGGACTCGAACCTTTAGCTCTACCGATGGAGCAAGCTCGAACACATTTCTGTCCAATTCACCTTAAAGGTACAGATAGAAACTTCTTTTAAAGTGATTTTGTTTTAGTTGAAAATTAAAGTACCTTTCTCTAGATAACGAAAGAAAAATTCTGAACAAAATTATGACCTTTTTACGTTTATTTTTTCTTGATTTAATCTGGTAACCTACTTTCTTATTTAGTTCTCATTTGATGTCGTTAAAACACATATTATACAATCTGTTTTGTTTTACTCTTAAGGCCAAGGCATAATTTCTAACAAAATAAACATAGTCGTCTTTTATGACATCAGGCGTAAGTATACGATACTTAGGTCTGGACCATGTTTCTGTGGTCGTAACATTTATTCTGATGAAGCAGAATAATGTAAAAACATTACAAAAAACATATAAAAGCTAGCCTTATCATAAATTTATGGTTATAATGTTTCTAAAAAATAAATATAATAGAGCTTGCTAATAAGAATTGTATTGTTTAATAATGTAAACAGTGGTAACAGTGGTCATTAGACTTTTTATAATAAATATTCGCATTTCTTCAGCCAAACTAACTTAATTTTGGCTTACGAAAAATGTCGATATTTAAGTTCATTACAATGTGCCCCGCCCTTCGAATACTTTTTTAATTTTTTTTTTTTTTAAAGAGTACATATTTTAGTTATTAGTTAGAGTATACTATAGTGACATAAAAGTAGAATAAAAACTGTGTAATATAATTCTGTATTCGAGCTTAAATATTAAGTGAATGTAGTAAGGAATTTTGCAAAAGAATGACCTCCTTGCGAAATAAATATTGCGTTGCTTTGCTATGGTCACATTCATATGTGAAGTTTACCGAAAAAGAATTATATTCACATTTAAAAATACACAAGTATCTTCATGTAAATTATTGAAGAATATGAGCAAGTAAAAGTGGTGAAATACGGACTTAATTAAAAGCCCGAGCAAACTAGGAAAATATGCAATGATATGTGTAATATTTATGGCAACAATGAAGTATCTAATGCAACAATTTCGAGTTGGATGTATAAATTCATAAATAGGTACGAGTCATTTATAGACGCCTTTCAGTCTGGTTAAAAACGCTCCATAGTAACTGACAAAACATTTATAAAGACGACTGAAAAATTCGGAATCGAGTCTATTTCTACTCTTGTGGCGATTTTTTCAGTCTAGGAAAAAGAAAAAAGAAATAGAGTGCCAAGTGTTGAGTAAACGACGGATGTTAAAGGACATTTGACAAGTGTCAAGAAAGTTATATACGTCGTTTTTTCAATACCAGGGAATTGTTGTCCATATTCCTGTTTCTAGAGGCCGGTCTGTTATATAAAAGTATTATAAAAATATGTGTTAAGAACAATTTTAAAAAAAAACACTTCAATAAAGTTTGCCCTTCTACTGGTATAAGATATCTGTTATTTCTGCACGACAACGCTACAAAAGGAAATACTGTTAATAATTTATTTTTTGAGAACAATGAGTGACTGTCTTTTTTACATCCGCCATTTTATCCAGACCGGGCAATCTGCGTCGTTTTCCTCTTACATAGACTGTATAAAAATCTTGCAGGCCATCGCCACAAGCTTAGAGATGGACTTGAGGGTCATATGGGGGTTGCGTTCATTGAACGCCGCCTTTCCTTGTTGATCTTGTTTATCATATTTTGAGGGGTTTTTGAGACTTGATTTTTCAGTTATTGAAAGTTATACCTCAGGAGGGCTATGTTGCAGTTGAAGCATTTAAAATTTTGATTACACGTCTGACACTTCTGTATTTCTATTAGGATGATATTATCGAAGGGTTGAAATTGAAAATTGTAAATTATTTGCTCTTTGGTTACTTTGATTGGCCATATTCATTACTTATAAACACACCCTTGTATTTCACATTTTATACGGCCTTTCCGAAAAGTCATCCTGAAAGATCGCACAAAGTGGCCTGTAGCGGTAAGTGCAGTAGAAAAATTCAGAATCCCTAAATAAACACCAAAACGTCAAAATGCCACGCCACCTATATTAGCAGAATGGTATGACATATTTTTACATAAAATTATAAAATTTTAATTATATTTTAATTATATTTTTCTGGTCCTTCGGGATCATTAATGCCAGCATTATTAAGTGTTGAGAATTGAGTACCGCTCCATGAGGGATGTTGCACGTATTCATTACCCTCATGTACAGACTCAATTTAACCGAGTCTGCAATTCTCTTGTAATTTTGTTGTGATTAATGCTTGCAAGGGATCACTTTGTTTCCAGATTTGTATTAAAAAACATCCAAAGATATATGAATAAGTTGTTGGTGATCACGTATGTAGAAAACAACAGGATAAACAAATTGTTATGTCAAACAAAGGTCATTTTCATAATTTATAGCATTCATTAAAGCCTACATTTACAAGTAAAATAATTTGCTCCATTGATGAAGATGTTTGTCAGCAATTTGTAGCAGACAATGCGCTAATATGTACCATTATATGTGTCAAAATGTTGTACTGTCAACCCCATCAAAGGTGTTGTGTTGAAGGGGAATGAGTTCCGTGACATTAATATAAAACAACACGTGTCCTTTCATGGCAATTTAAGACATATTTAATGGAATAAAATACAATATTAATGAGCACAGAGAAGTAAAACGGCATTAACAAAACTTTCAAGTACACATTTTGAGTTGAGACACTTCTGTAACCTTCACGTATTTCGTGCTTTGTACCACTTACAATGTTGTTTGTACATACCTAATTAATTATTTTGAAAGTGCTTCCACAAGTAACTAAAAGCGTATACATTACATTGTCAGCTACGATTATGACTGCAAGTGTTGAAGAAAAGTTTAAAGTTTTTTTTAACTATTTGTGAATACTGAATTACTGAGTAAATAATACATTTTATGCATGTGGTGATGGCAGACCATTTTTTCAATTTAGTTTTGATTTGTATACAAAGTTGTTTGTTTTCTAATTAATTACTATGACAACAAGTGTACCATGCTATAGGTTTAAGATGTAGAAACTTGTTTACTTCTTCAGAAAGGGCAAACATGAATTTGATAATGTTTGAATGCAGATGGTTAGTGAAATTAGCCAATTAGGATCTTTTTGGAAACTGTAGAAGTACACCAAAAAAACAAAAGCTTTCGAGATATAATACTAAAGAACATTTCTGAGGAATAACGGGTCTGTAAAAACAGTCTAAATTCATAATTACCTTACATTTATTATGGAACCTATCAACAAGTTAATACGTAAGTTAAATCATGATATATTTTGCATCAATAGAGAATATCTTTTTTGATATTAATTCTTGAAGTTGATTGGTCTATATGGGGCATATTAACCATATTTACCATAAAAATGTAAAAATTCAGACATTTATAAGAACCAATAGAAATATATCATTTTGGCATTGTTATAAGATATTGCTTGAAAACAATGTTGATAAAGCTCTTAGTGATTTAATGAACGTTTATATGATGACGAATAATATTTTGTTCTAGAACATTTTATTCTCTGTTATATCAATATATTTTATATGGGATCATGTATCTCAAACTTGCTAACAACATCCATAAATAATTCTTCTGTGGTTTGTTGTTACTCTACTGAATTTCAATATTATCAATGTTATTTTTGGAATAACAGACCTTACATTAGAGACAAATTCACTTTAAGTTCAATTATCAATAAAATGTTAATGGATAAATTCAAACAAACTGGTCTTTGAAATAATTGTTCTTATACTTATTAGACAAATCTATTTTGATTGTTTTCATAAGACTGTTCTGTCAAGTTCATTTGGTTGATCTTATATGTATGCTAGTATATGTACATCAAAGGTATGCTCTGCAACATATCATTTGTTTTCGTAAAAAAACATTGTATTTGATTCTTAAATACCTGAAGTTCGGTGTCATTTTATTAACACCGAAAGGTCAACAAGTTCCTTAAACTTTGTTCAAAGTTAGTAGGTAATTAGATAAAAAAGATACAAAAGCTGCTTTATATTGCTATCTTGTTACAATACTTTTACTATAAATTATTGTTCCGACAGGCTCTTTAAGACGATAATTACAGACAACATACAGTCAAGGTATATAGAGAGTTGCTGATTAGAATATCTACTAGTACGGTGGGTCCGTCAGGTAGGGATATGTCACAAATCTGTAAATTTAGGGGTTGGGTAGCTCTTATTCGTATGAGACTAGATAAACGACATTGTCCTTTCTGTAATGAACTTAAGGATGAGCAGCATGTTATATTTAGTTACCTTGTGTGTCGTTATTTTAGATTTTGGTTTGTAAGAATATGTTGCACTAACTTTGTTAAATGAATTTCGGTAAAGATAGTCAACTAACTTTATTGTTTTCTAGTCAACCATTAATCAGAAAATGTGCCAAAAAATATGATATACAAGATTAACAAGGAAAGGTGGCGTTCAATGAACGTTCAAATTATGTTTTTTCTATAACGCCGTCAATTTTATTTAACTTTATTAATATACTTCATATCTGTAACATGCCACTGTAAACATGTTTTACTTATTTGAAGTTTCCTTTGCTAATTAGTTCTTTCTCTATCTAGTCGAGGAGATTTTTGATATTTTAAACTTTTCTTTTTTATAAGTGCATGAAAAAAGGAGAACAAGTCTTTATTGAAAGGCGACATAAACAGATCACAGCCCCGACGAAATCAATCAACACCAGCAGGGCCACAAGGATGGAGAAAGGAAGGGAGGGACATGTCAATAAGTGTTACAATTAACAATAATACAAGTGAAATGATAAAATCTAAAAGGGCTGACATGGGAATTAAAGGGACAATATGGGTTGCAAGGTAAAGGAGGAGACCGAGGGAACAAAACGGGTTATGAGGGGGTGGTGTACTGCAAGGAAATACCGCTAACAACAATTTAACAAGATGTCACAGAACGTGTCAACATACAAAACATGTAATAATACTCAAAAGGAACATAGAGGGCTACTGCCTTGGATCAACCAATATAATTACCACAATGAAGAGTTTTAATCGGTTTTAAGCCGATCAAACCTCACATCTAGCCCCTATATGTTCCTAAAGGCAAGACAGTGTTAATAAAATAATTCCCCGCCAAGTGAAATACTGATAATTGCCATTAGACGACATAAATAAAACACATAAATTATAATGTACATATTTACAAATTAACAAAAGCACTCCAATGCTAACATCTATTTAACTGCGATAAATAATGCATACACCTTTGTTTCAATAATTATCATTTGAAATATAAATTTATTAGGGACAGTCAGGTGTTTCTTTAATGATTGCTTTCTTGCGGATATGTTGAAGTTGAAAATTAAAAATTATAGCAAAATAGTTTAATGCAAACAGAAAGTATTTGAAATTCGTTTACTGTTTTGGTTCTGAATTAAATGCAGTTTACAAACTAGTTTTAGTTCATCAATGCAATCAGTGCATAATTACTGAGATCTGAAATTGAACAGATTTACTATAAACCAGCCCAACATGTGTCTATATAAATCTAAAAAACTGCAATGATTCAAAAGCATTCAGCACACACTTATAACAAACTTTCCAAATAAATCTTTTGACAAACATGTTCTTCTAGTAATGCATTTCAAAATTTGCCTATAATCTAAAACTATCATTAACATAATATTTATATACGATTTATATTGACAATTGACTTTTAAGAGTGTAAATTTTATTCAAGATTTTACAATAAATAATCCTCATTTTTCCTAAGTGTATCTTTATTGAGGTCAAACAAATTGTTTTCAGGAAAAAGCCATAAATCATTTTGTTTACATTTACTTAATAAGTTAATATTACTTAATCGCATATTGTATGCATAAATGTTCAGTTAGATTAAATGCAGATTTGTCACAAAATGCAGTAATTCAATTTTTATAATAGGAATGGACCAAAGGAATTGTTTTATGCGTTTGGAAATCAGTACTTTTGAAACAATAGCGATGATATAAATGACAGCAAGAACTGGAGTTATTCACATATACTATGTTCTATTTGTTAATTTAATTTCCTAAAAGCTCTGAAAGAAAAAAAAATAGTTTACAAATCGATACCATTTTGACAGGTTGTCACTTTATCAATATCAAACAGGAACATCAGCTGCAGTAAAATGAAACCAACAAATTTAAGCTTTGTTTTTAATACTTAATGTAGGATTTACTTTTAAATTATTTATTTTCAAAATATTAAGAAACTCTGATAAATGATAAAATAAACACTAATTGTGAAAGAAATTGTAATATGCTGGTTATAAATTTTAGTTATTAATGTGAGACAATATATTTTTTGTTTCAAGAAGACTTTGTGGTGTTTATCTTTAAGAAAATGATTCCTATTTGTTATGATATAAGGTATATGGTATATCAAAGACAATAAAAATTGTTAAAATAAAAAGTTTTTATGAATATGTAATGAACAAAACACATTTGTTTTCCTTCTAAAATGATGTTCGTCTATGACACACCTACATGTTTTCCACGTCCGTAATATTTATTTTATACGCTTGCCATTCAACCTTCGATTTAGCTACTTTTTAATAATCCAAACAAATCTGCTTGAGAGAATAAAAGTTTAAGGTATGTTCTATTCAATGAGTAACATAATTTCGGTTTCTCAACTTGGAGGCGCTGTTTAAACATTAACGTGAAAACCTGAGACCAGATTGACATAAATATTGAATTGATCGTTATATACACTTGAAAAAACTAAGATTAACCTTAAGCTTATATGAAAGTCCAAAAAGTATAAAGAACATTATGATTTTTTATTCTAATTTTTACTCAAACCTTTCATTTCATAATATGAAAGAGATTATGCAAGGTATATATGTTTCTTTATAAAGCAAACAGGTACTATAATGCCAAGGTGAGTCTCAATATTTATTTAGTTTTCCTAATTTACGAATCACATGCATGTAAATATATTGATAAAAGACAAGCAAGAAACATCGTAATTTAACATTCAACAGCTTTGAAATGAATAATTGATGCAATTTCTTGTTATATTTCCTTTTTCGTTTGAAAGAAGTGGTAGTTAGGTGTTAAATAACTAAGGAACATAATAAATCAGTAATTTGGTTGCGCCAGTCTTTTTAACACCTATATCATAATGTGAAATGACATCAGAATCAAAAAATGTTATAATTATACATGTATGACGATAAACAAGTGAAACAAAATGTATTTTCCGTTAGATCAGTAACATTAACACAGATATAAAATTGTTTAACATTTTTTTTAAGACACACAAAATAAAATATCACAGTTTTATATTTACGAGTATTTACACTGTGTCAAAAAAAAACCACAATGAACAAGTACAATCAATGTTTAAAATATATATGTGAATATTTAATTAATTCTTATTCTATCTAGAGTTTTACTTGAATTCTAAACATATTAGAGTAATAGAATGTCACAAAGTGCATGCCACCTTAGACATACAGCTATTAGATATACTCGAAACCAACAAAACAAACCCGTACATATTAAAATTAAAGTTCTAAATAAAAGTAATCGGCTTATAATAAAGGCATATTAAGACCTATAAATGGATCTTTTTTTCTTCTGTAGAAAGGGTAACATGTGCTTTACAATGTTGTAATTATGGATTCAGAACATTTGAGATGCTTACCCCCAGGAAGAAAATAGCATTGAATGTGAAATAATTTGTAATAATAGTAGCAACAAATGAAAAAGAAGATTATAATTTTAAAATCCATGCAAAGTACTAAATCACTATATGTGCACTAATTACCAAATGCAACAAAAGCAAAAAGTGCCAATGAGTAATATGTTTAGGAAATTGTAAAAGGACACACAAAAAATAATAAAACGATGAAAGCATTTTCGGCTAAATGCGACTTTATCTTAAGTTTTGATTATCATTTCTAATTGTAATATAATATCATTTTGAATTGTACTCTTTGGTGAAATTGAATACAATTTATCTTATCACACTACTTTTAGATTATTAGACTTATATTCAGAACTTCTTAACCTTATTCATTTTTGATAAAATACTTAGAAAAAACACACAATTTATCATTGTGTTATAATAACTAATTCTAATATTATAATAACTTATTTTATTACAGTTAAAGAAGACTCCGAAACCGAAGCATATTTACTTTTCATATTTTCTTTATGAAATGTATGATTAAATATATTAATTTTTGGGAAATCCTTTTTTAAATTTTGTCATAATTGTTTAATTGTTATTAAATTAATTGTTGTTAATCAATTAAGCAATGTACTATATAGTAGGGCCGAAACGTCTCGCGGAAAAGGGCCGAAACGTCCAGGGGCCGATTTTTCCACTGGGGCCGATTTGGTTTGGGGCCGAAACGTCCTGTTTGCCTTGGAATGTAATGTTTTTTTTAAGGTTTGTGAATTAACTGTGAAGGATGATATATAGATATATCTGGAAATATCATGGCCGTTTATATCTGATATTAGATATTCACGATCCATTACTTAGCCAATCTTTCATTTATGACTTAAATGTTTAATACATTGTACGTCTGTTAAATAATTTTTCCACCTCACAGAGTAAACAAAGTTTGTAATATTGTCCATACTTAACTATTAAGTTTTATATAACATTCATTGTGGAAAAAAGTTGGAATATATCACATTTCACGGTACAAAGATTCAAGGAGACTTTTCATCCTACTACTATTGCCAATAGTTGTAAGTCTAGATTTATTTGATTTGTTTCACTACAAGCGTAGGTGTGATATAATATGTCTAACTTGTTAATGTCAGTAAATATCAGGGATTTTAATTAAAACTAATGAGAAAATTCATCCTAAAGTTAAATCATTTGGTAAAACTGAATTGATAGCATTGATTTCTGTTTTGTTATCTTGTTTTGATGTTTGTTTGTTTGGTTTTTTGTTGTTGTTTTGTGGGTTTTTTTCTGTTGATTTTTCGGGGGGGGGGCTTTTTTGAGTTTTAGTAAGACTCTACAAACTATCTTAAACTAATTTAAAATAATATCCGTAACATGTAAATACGTCACTATTAATTCTAAAATTACCAATGAATTCTTTGATTTCCAAATTTTTTCCACCATTCGATGATGTCTAAAATTCGATGAAGCGCAAGAATTCCGGAGATTGACGAACAGTCATATGGTTTGTGACCATAGTAAAGGCATAAGTAAAATTAACTATGGATAATGAAATTCGGTTTCAAAAGACTTATCGTTACCCTTATTCTGAGTTGGAGAAATATTGTAGCTTTAGAATAGAATTTACAAATAGCTTAGTTTATACTTGCATCAAAACAAAACTTTTTATATGCAAATAGAGTGTAATAAAAAGTGCTATAATGTATTTCTTTTAACTGGACATTTCTGATAGCTGCAAATTCAAGATTATTTTCATACAACAGTAACAGACTATTCGAATATAGAAATAAAGCTCACAAAAAACACATACAAAAAAACACAACAAAAAATTAAAAAAACACAAGAAAAAACCTCAACCATCCTAAGTATCACAAAACCATATCAAGGGAAATGCAGACCATTCTTCACTTATTTTAACAATAGGGTGCTTCATTTGACGAACAGATATAGTACATAAAATTTTACCGTAATTTCTTCTGAATGAAAATAGCATTTATATTTATTTATGTCACCGTAGGCGGATTGAATATCCGTTCTTTTCATATCATTTCTAATATGGCATAATTGTTATTATTGTTACGGGCGTGGTAAAAAAGTTTTAAGTAAAAATGGGAAAAATATAATTCAGCATCCATTTATCTGACATCTAGAATACTTTTTGCCATTATCACGACATGACAAATGTATTTTTTTATTTTACTAGAAAAGAAAAAAAATGCGTGTAAAACTGCTTTGACGGGAGTGTTATCCTTATTACAAAGACGGATATCATTTTACAAGTAATTAAAAACATAACAAAAAAGCTTTTTACATGTATTTTCTTGTTATTAGTACATTTAACATTTTGTAAATGATAAATGACTATCATTGACAGACTATTTTATTTGTAGTGGTAACAAAACACTTCAATTTACTAAGTATACAGCCATAAACTTCCAAAGATGAATCTGGTCTTTAAATGTGTCAATGATGTTTTTATCGAAGTAACGACAAAAAGTTATATGAGTATGAACATGTCGTAACATTTAACGATTGCATCATTAATATATTTTAAAATTAATTTTTAAGTTAGAGAATCCAATTGCTACGTTTTCGATTTTTTATCATTAAATGAAGTAAATTAGGTAGTCCGCAGGCGTAAAATATATTATTAAATATAAACTAAGCAAATTACACCTCAAAAGGTATTAAACTTCATTTTTTGGAACAATCGAAGGAGATGAAAATAAAAATAAAGATTTTGTATTAAGTCGATAATTTTTACTGAAATACTTCAAATTGTATATTTTCACACCAACGCTGAAATCGAAAAATTTTACTTTTACAAAAACCCCAGCTTTTTTTGTTTTTTTTTAAAATCATTTTATTTAAGGTTTTAAAAAACCCTTTTGGGGTTTTAAAACATTTTTTCCCTTTACGATTTTGAAACAAGTTTAATTTTTTTTAACAAGATTATTACCCAAAAAGATGGGGGAAAGAAAATTCAGATTATTTTTTTCAGTTTAAAAAATGGCTTTTGTTTTAAATTTTTTTCTTTAAAATTTTAACCCAAACATTTAAGAAATTATGTAGGCATTTTTCCGCTAGCCTACGCTATTTTTTTGAAAACAAACCTTAAACTGTGAAACACTGTATTTGTCATTTATTTATATACAAATGAAATTTAAAATTTTCCTTACCATCAGCCAAGATGACAGGTACTAAAATGTCATAAAATGGAAATGGTTGTATATTGGAAATAAACAATGCAAGATTTGCATTTAAATAAAATCAAGATACACTGTTATATAAAGTGAATAAAGCTATTTATCTGATTCCTGTAGATAAAAGAATTATGGTTTGAAAATTGAAAAAAGGAATAATCACTATAATAATACTGAGCAGCCAACAAAAATTAGTCTTGGCCACGACTCCCCTTACACAAGTTTATGAAATAATATGTATGTATATTTGCTATAGCGCAAATAGTGAAGGCACTGAATGGCAAAAGTTCTACTAAACAGAGCTGACAAACATTTTGTTCCAAAACATTTTATTCTGTTCATATACAGTATTCATATGTGATATATAACAGAGACATCTTATCTTATCACTCATTTGAAAAACCTACCATTGGATAATTGAAACAATATTACTTGTATATTACCACTTAAAGATATTATATATACTTTTAAATTTAACTGATACATGTGATAAGGTACCTATGTTCTGAAAAGTTTAATATTGAACCTCCTTGGTTATGATTTTATATAGCAATAATTCGTAGATATTTCAAAATGATTTTTGTTCATAATTTTAAAGGGTTAGCTAGCAAAATGGATACATTTTACTGGAATATATAGTTTTAAAGCATAACCACACATTTATTAAAACTCGGGTAATATTACAAGATATTTTCTAGCATGTTTCATACAATTAATATCTGTTCATTTTAGATGATTTAATAATTCAAACAAAAATTTTGCCCAAGTGTTTCTGTGTAACATATTCATTCGTTTATAAAAAACTGATGAATATAATATTGTTTGATTAATATTTAGACTGATTAAACTGTTAAACCCGCCTTACGCTTGACTATTGCGATAGGCTTCTGTTCATTTTTGTAGGGAAAAAAAATATTTAATGGACTAAAACTGTTTTAAATTAAATGTAAGCGTCCAAACGGTACAACAGTAAACAACACATTATCATGTTTGAAAGTAAACAGGTATTGTCTGTCCTTTGATCGCTTATAAAATATATTTCATTTTCTTTGTTTACTTTAATGGTACTGTTTGCGTTTTTTACGCTCGTACCAGTTTAAAATCTTTAATGTGAACGATATTATAAAGTTATTTTAAAAAAATTGTTGAGCTTAACAATACGTATTTTTTTGAACGAGTAACCAAAAAACAGGTGGGATGGTTTCCCCCAAAAAAAACCTATATTTACGAAGTTCGCTATTTTCCGAGTCTTATAATATGGGTTTTGAAACTGTGTTACGAGGGCCAGTACAATCAGTATTGTTGTAAATTTGTTAATGATCCTGTTATCACACAACACCAAAGTTGTTTTATTTTTGACATTTGACAGAACTGTTTATTTTTAGATTAACAATAAGGATTTTTGATATTTGGTAAAAGAGGTTATATAACTTAGAAGTGCATATGGGGATTGATTATGCCACCTTTACGGGGCTTGGAAATGGAAAAACGAGTCTATTGGGTTTGATATAAAGTTGGTATGGATTTTTGAACTCTGTAAATGAAAAAGTGGCTTAATTGACTTGATTTAATTTGAATTTTATTGGAACATCATGTGGTGCAAGTGTTGAAAGTGGTTATGTTTTATAAGGTGTGAAATGAATATAAATATATTTCAGTGCCATTGTACATATATGTCTTTAATTGTTTAAAAATGATAATAAGAGATTAATTAATTTCTTTTTTGTTTTTGTTAATTGTTAATTGTTAACATTTCGAGACAAATTTATCAAATGACTTTGATGGTTTTGGTCTGTACTTGATAAACTGTAAAATATTTTTAAAGGTTTTGGGCTATTATGCTTTTCACAGGAAAGGAAATTTTTTAAAAAACAAAGACAATAAGGAAAAAAAATAATTTTATAATAAAATCCCGGAAATTTAATCATTGTTACTGTAACTTTTTCAATTTTAATTGAATTTAATTTCATTTTTTAATGTTTTATTTTTATAAAATTTGATATAATACCAAAAGGGGAAAACCGGGTTTAATTTTTAAATTGTTTCCAAAAAAATCATGGGAAAGACTGTTATTTAAAATTTTATACGGTTTTTAAAAAAGGTTTGAGTTTTTTGTCAGGAAAAAAAATTTACCGAGAATTTGAGGGGATAAATTTTTTCCCCAAAACCCCTTAAACCCGAAAATAAAAATGGGAAAATTTTTTTTCATTTATCGGGGAAAAAACCCGGAAAAAGCTTTTCCCATCATTTTCCCCTTTTTAAAAGGCTAAATTTGATAATAGGGGGTCTAAAACTATTTAAAAAAATACAGCCCCAAAGTTTAAAAATGGGTAATTTTTCCCCCAAAAATATTGCTGGTTTTTAAATTTTGGGAAACTGTAAACATTTTTTTTGCTCATTAAACCGGGGCTTTTTAAATTTGGGTTAAATAATGAATTTCTTTTTCCCTCTCCTTTTTTTAAAGTTATTATTTTATTAAAATTTTTTTAATTTTCACAATTTTTTTAAAAGGGGTTTTCTCCAAAACATCCAGATTGGGGCATAAAGAAGTATCAAAAAATTTAAAAAAAAAAATACTTTTAAGTGAGGGGAAAAATTTAATTATCATTTTCCTAAAAATAATTTTTTAAATTTCCAAAGTAGATTTTTTTTGCACTTTAAAAAAGAAAGGGCTGTGGTTAAAATAGGCCCCGGACTTTTAAAACCCAAACCCCAAAATTTTGTTCCCCAGGGTGGAATTCCCAAAACTGGGGGGAAAACCTTTGTCACGCCATTGTTTGGAAATTTTTTTTTTATTGATCTTATACATTTTCAAAATGGGGCCCAAAACCCCCTCCTTGTTTTGACTTGAAAAAAATCAAAATTGGGTTTCATCTTTTTTGGGGAAATGAGCAAACCTTTAAAAAATATGTAAGGGGTTGGGTTTTGTAAATGTTTTTGTCTCATTTTTTTGCCTTTGATTAAAATTTAAAGTTTAAAAAAAAACGGGCTATTTTTCCCAATTTTAAGTAAATTTTTTAAAAAAATAATTACTTTATGAATTTAAAATTAAAAAACGAAAATTAAAAACAATTTTTATTTTTTTCTCTGTATTAAAACAAAAGCTTCGGAAAGGGTTTTTTTTAAAAACTGAATCCCAAAGTATTGCCTTTTTTTTTTTGGTTTTCTTTTAAACCCTTTTCCCTTTGAATCGGGAAATTTTGAAAAAAAATTTTCAAATTTTTTACCGGGGCCCTTTTGTAATCCCCCCTTTCTTTATTTATACATTAATTCCCTATGGCGGGAAAAATTTTGAATTTCCCTTTGGGAATTTATAAAAATGAAGAAAATGATAAAAAATTGATTTAAGTGTTCCCGGGTGTGTTTGTAGTAGAAATGACTGCACCGCCTACATTAGAATCATTTAACAATAAACGAAGTAAGATTGAATATCGGGACATCACATTTAAATCAAGGTTCCATGACCTAGAAATTTTCGTAATGTTTTAAATGTCCAAAAATCATAGTAAAATGTTAATGCATGAACAACGTATGTTTGATACTGCAGCGTTATATCTTTGATAAACACTTGCATTTCATCAATTTACACTTTACACTATATTGATTATATTTTCATTATCTTTTATTGTTCGCACAACATGTTAAACCATTATGCTTATATTTATTATGTTAAAATATTTTACAACTTTTTAAGGAGAACTAGCTAAATTCTCCTTAACGTCAGACATGCACAGTAAATAAAAACGTTAAGACTTATAAAAAATATTAAAATTGTTTGACGTTGGCAATTAATCTACAATATTTTATTCCAAAGTTCATACACATAACTTTGTCGAACATGTCGAATAATGCCTGCATCTCTTCAACAGTATAGCAGATGACAAAATTTCACCCATCGGTTTCCAATTCCGATAAAGTATGACAAGTCGAACTGTTTTTAACGAAACATAATTGATTAAAAAGCATGTTACAACAAATAATATGAGGACATTTACTTTTTATGCGTTACCTTTTGACCTAACAATGGTATCAGTATCTATCAAAGAACAGACATTGGGGATATTGGGAACTGTGTTTAGGTAATGTCACTCTCTCATGTTGATGATCTTTTATAGCTATTGTAATAAGCTTAACGAACAACATAAATTTTAAAACTATCAAAATTAGCAAAAGGGGTAATTCAAGAAACATAGTAATTATACTAGTGATAGTGAACGTGTTTATGTACAAACTCAGACTCAATCAAACAGAGCCTGCAATTTACATGTAATTTTGCTGTTTTTAATGCTTCCGAGGGATCACATTTTTCCAGATATTCATTTTGGAACTAACGCTGTTTATAATAGCCACTCAAATGGTAATAATAAATAGGTACAAGAAGCGTTAGATAATTAAATCAAGGCATTGTGGGTTAAACTGTTAATGTTAAATTGAGTTTTAGAAATATTGAATTAACACAAACTGGAAACATAAATGACAGTGATATTGGGAATATAGAAGAAAAATGCTTTAGATATCAGTCTTCATGCTGATGCTCAAGTGAATTAAGCTAAAATATAAACAACAACAAAAAATAGAAAAAAAAGACGTTTATACTATAACAAACTTACAGAATGTCAATAAGAGAAAAAGTGGTTAAATACAGTAATGAGACCCTACAATTCTTATAAAAATAACCTTATATGACCTAATGACTTTTTATGTACTGAAAGATGTAGATATTTAAGAGTTATAATTTAAACTATGAACGCTACAGGAAAAGAAATCCTGAGGACTTTGAAATACGTTTCGGGATGACAATACAAGGCATTGAAGCAAAGAAACGCGTAACAATTTTTAAAAAAAATTAAAGATAATTCATTGTTTCCTTTTTATTCCTCTAGTGATAAGTTATGAGTTTCCTTATTTCCTGTTAACAACATTTAACAACATTTTGTTTACTTATAAGTTAATACATTTAAAATTTAAACAATCAGTCAAATACATGTTATTTGATAATATGCACAGTGAAGTTTGCAGTGCTTATTACCACTTTATCAGCAAATGACCGACTTGTAATCCTATATGATTTGTAATCAGCGGAGAGAGGCAAAATTAATGAGCATTAGACGTAATGTCCGAACTAGCAATCCTTAATTGATATTCCGATGCTTTCCCTATTATGTCAGTCAAGCGAGCGACCAATATTTATCATTCTTCGTAAATTAAGTAAATGACCTTGCTCTAGATACTCTGAATAGCGCTATATCAGACAGTTAATTCATTCTGACACTTTAATTTCGTCTGACAAATGAATGTTTTTCATCTTTTTAAATCATAATAATGTCGTATGCACTGAATATTTTATTTTCTAATCAGGCCAAACCATAAAGATGTTCATATCTGGCAAATGATCACTATACATAAGACAAATTCATGAAACATTTTATTATGAAATATAATTAATAAAGTTCTTTCGATTATGTAAGATAATGAGATATTAGATAAGAAATGTTCATTTGTTTTTTTAACTTGCTTTTTACTTTCTTTTAAAAAGTTTTTTAAAAAACTTTTAAAAGTTATTTAAGGGCCTTATATTTGACTGTATTTAATACTGAACCAAAATTTTAGCCTTTTCTTATTACAGAAAGTATTCCTAAGAACCCATCAAGAAAGAAATAATTGGTTAAAAATTTTATGATACATTTTACATATCATATAACATTTTATTTTGTTTTCATCGTGAAATGGTAAAGACACTTGTTGCTTAGTTCTTGCCAGGTATGACCATTAAACATGAAAACAATGTAATTGTACTTGCATCAAATTTGTTGAAGTTTATTTTGCCTGTTATATCTTCACATTCAAGAATATTAGTACCAACAATCTTATGAATAAGGCAAAAATGATTGAACTATATGTCTTTATTTAATAAAATCAAATTAAAAATCCTGTTCATGTATTTCTAAGTTATTTGTGCGCGGATAAAAATATCATGTTGACTGATTAAAAAGTTAGCATCAAGAAAACTTAATAATATTTGTTTCATTTTCATGATGAAATATACAAAACAATTACTTTAAATAAAAAAATTATAAAAGACAAATTAAACTTTAAATGTAATGAATTTGCAACTAAAAGGTCTGGTAGCATCGAATGGTAAATTATAGATGCATACGACATTGCTCAATTAATATTAGCAAATTTGAAATGAAAATCAAAAGAATAATAAGATTAGGTCTCTGACATGTGATAAAGTTAATTACAAGGAGCATGTGGGTTCTTTATATTTTCACCAGTAAAGCTGGAATGTACATATTTTAACCTATATAACTTTCACAGTGTCAGTGTATGTGACTGAAAATCCGACAAATCATATCATTTTATCACAGCTACCTATGTATTCTAAGTATGTTTTAAATCCGACGAATAATTGCTTGACTGGAAAAATTATAAGCTCGAGCAAATTAATGTCTTGAATCAATTTATACTTGCAATCAAAGTAATGAAAGCCATGGAAATACTTATATGAGCCGGAGTGTAATACTTATTTAATAACTTGCATTGGTATTTTATATTGATTTTGTATTTGTAATGCCTATAAAGTAATGTTTTAAACTTTATGATATATCCTTTCAAGAAATTATCGACCATCATAATTCTATCGACACATAAAGCCTATACCGTAACAATTTTAAACTGACGAACGGCAATTTCCTCTCCTACGGTGAAATTGCAACGTTTTATTTCACTGTTAACAATTTAATTTGGACTTTGGGTATATTTCAACAATATTTCAGTCATAGTCACAAACCTGAACATTTAGGATCTGTCTCAAAAACTGTTCATAGTAGCACTTAAAATTGTCAGTCTTGTTTCTGTAGAAAAGAACCAAACAGGCTAAAAATTCCATCATTTCATAAGAAAGAAATCGATACATTTATAAACATTAATGCCTACAACATTAGCTATGGATGTGACCGTGACTCGTCTGCAACATATAACTTATTCCCTGCGGTCTGGAGACCGCAGGGTATTGGTACGCGTTTAACTTTTGAGGCATGGAGGAGCACGTGACCTGTTTTCGGTACATGGAGGAGCATGTGATCTATAAACCGTATATGATTGGTTAATCGACCTTTTCGTAAACCCAGCTAAATACTGTTTGCCGGTACGTTACGGATTTACCTGTAGGGAATTAGTCCGAATTATACCTAATTGGGAACAAAAAACTATTACGTGATATTTCTAATTTTCTATAATTATTTTACCGTTTAAGTTGAAAAACTTGAATGATGTCTTTGAAAATTATCAATGTTTCATTAATATCTATCTCAAATTTTACAAACAATAAATTGTTTATACTGAAAATCTACAAAATTAAAATATTCGTAGTGGCATCTGCCATAAGAAATAGAGATATTTTCTGCGTAAACTTGTGTGTTTACTTTATTTATTTTTTTGCTCGGAATCATTCATAAAATGGTAGGCCTATTTAATCATTTTCTTAAAAAGAAATAATTGTTTTATGTTGGACCTTCTCCGGTCTTCAACGGTCACCTGTTTCCAAAAACCTTCTTCTATATTGATCGATTATTGTCAACTATATTCCTGATAAAAACGTTTATTTACCCCCCCCAATAATGTTGAAAATATCTTTATATCAATTTAAAAATGTTCACCGCAGGAAACCATTTTACTTGTAAATGTAATGTAATGTACTCTTTCGAGAGTCGCCAGTCACAAGTCTAAGGTGGGGATCATTCTGAACTGGAGGTATTTATTGTCACCCTTAAATTTTCAACCTGCCTTTGTACTATTATCATTGCAGTTTGCTTCCACATAACCATGAAAACCCACCTTAGATGAACCATCTCTTGTTCAATAATTTTGGCATTTGTTTAAATGTTTGTAAATCTAATGTATATTTCATTATTGTTTTGTTTGACATTACGCTTATGCAATGATAATGTAATTATGTCTAGATCTTGAATTGTGTTCAGTTTACTATCGAAAATAAAGATTGTGAGGTTATAACTATTATGACATATTAAATCTGGAATAAAAGGATTTGAAGTAATTCACTACCTGGCTCTAAGCATATTTATTTGTTTTTAAAATTTCAAATTATATGAGGCATAAAAGTCGACAATAAAAAAGGATATGCGTACATCAATTTTTAATCTTGAACAATCTTTAAAAAGTGATGATGCTAAACAGTTATTAAAGTGTGTGACATTTTTTGCTTACTAAATTCATGTTTTTCATACTGAAAAGATTAATCAAACATTGAAAACTTCGCTGTACAAATGAAATAAAACAGAAACAAATCTTATTATAAATTTAAAATATCATATTTATTTATTGAAATTAAATTTTTATTGATCAGTTGATATTCAAGACAAATTTCTAAATTCGAAATTTTGATAAGTTAACATACATTTCCAGGAACTTTTGAGGAGTGATTAGTGACTAAATCAATCAATGTTCACACTTTCCAGATCATTTAAGTCCAATATAATAAACAATACACTTTGATATGAGCGGAATGGAAAATGTAAGTCTTATATCACAAAATTATATGGGTGGTATTGTTTGACAAGTTGAATGTCATTAAAAGCTGCTTTGTAAAGAACAGTGTACCGGTATTGAATTTGCCTTTACAATCATAGGATCGTCGATTGTTATGTTAGAAAGGACATCCTGTTTTGGTTTACAATCCCTGAAGTCCAATCGATAACACATGTCTTGATGTCGACAGTTATAGGCAGATAAAATTGTTGATTTGCAGATAAGATTAGCTGCCTTATTGCTGTATCGGAATTGAAAAGTCATTTTCAAGTAATAATATTTGACAAACATGAAATAAGAGGGGACTTAAATGTAAAAAAAATCTTACAATTTTCATGTTTAAAAGTTGAATTCTGATTAAACTGGTGCTGGGAATGTGAACTATTCCAGTACTGTCCAAAACAGGCTGAATTAAACCAAGCCTGCAACGAATTCAATGTTTGCGTTCTTTAGGGATTCCATTTTTCTCGATTATGTGAAAGAATCGTGTTTTTAAAGAAAATATTTATGTAGTCTTCTGAAGCTTTGGAATATTGGAATCAAATTTTCTGAAGTTGATTTAATACCGATTTATTTTATACCGATTAGTTAGTGCTAGAGGATGTTGCACTTTCCATTTTCATTTAAAAAACAGACCAGAAAATAAATCGAATCTACGATTTTCCATTGTTTTGTTTTTATTGCTCTCAAAGAATCTTCAATTTATAAGGTCGATAAAATACGAATGCTACATAAGAAAAGCAGAGAATACTCTGTAAAAATAAGTATCATTTCCATATTTTGTAAAACAAAGACAAAAAATGGTGCAGTGATTGAGCGAAATTTTCTCTTTTCAACTACAATATAACTTTTAAAATAATATAGCTATTTGTTTGATTTGATATATGTTGACATTTGCACATTGATTGTAAATTGTAAAGTCAGTCCATGCAGCTCGTATTCAAATGATAAATTGGGCGAGTTGTCAACAGCGACTGAATTGTAATTTGAAGTTTGTATGTTTGAAATAGATTGTTATAGATTTAGGATACGTCATGTACATAGCCAGGGATTAATTCAACTGATATTTTTATACACAAGTATTTCTATTTAGAACAAATTATCTTCTTCACTCTATAGAATTTATGTTTAATTTCGGGCAGCATTCTTATTTATACATGTAAGCCATTTCTTCGAAACTTGAGAACATTTTTTTTTAAATCAGTACTCTTTATTCCACAAGAAAACACAAACCGATGTTATGTAAGATCTTAAACGTGTATGTCAAATAGTTTTGATAAAGGAATGCCATTTTAAAATCAAAATGAACCTCCGAAGCAAAACATCTGAAATAACTGTGGAAATATCAATTGATCACTTTCTGTATGAAAAATAAAAGTTATACATGTATTAATATGTCGTTCATTGGACATCTTTTGTACCAAGTTTTTTTTATTACTTGTAACTTTCTAAGCATGATCCTAATAACAAAGATTACAACCCATGATACATCTGCAAATATTTCTAAATTCTTAATTTAAACTATTTTCATATTTAAACATGGCATTCTGCTTAAAGCTGCATTTTATGAATTTCATAAAACAGAAATAGCGACATTTCATTCATAAATTGGGCTTTCATATCGACTGAAGATCTTATTTTTGTGGCGAAATCAGAAGTAATTATAGTCTTCATTAGCATGTTAAAATTCGTATACGAACTTAAGTGTTGCCGTGGGGTTGTCTGTTTAAAACAATTTAAAAACAATATTAAATGGGATGTGCAGCTACATTGTTAAAAAGATAGAAAGCTTTGTTTTAGTTCGTGTGATGATCTTTTACAGGTTTCTTTTAGTTTCTGTTGTGGGAGAGCAATAAATGTGTATTTTATAAATCCTGGTTCTAAATCATCACACTGGAATATAATCCTTTTCACATTATCTTTTATCAATGTTTTTAATAAGCACAACAATCCAGTTGTCTTGTTTCACTTTTATTTTTAATCCTCGTTCACCTTTAACAACTTTAAACTTTACAATCATCAACTTTTAACACACTTTTAAGAATACTTTTTTATAATACTTTTCAGAATACTTTTACCTTTTAGAATGAATCAAAATGAATGAATATTGACAAATACTAACAATATATACCATCAAAGATTATTCTAGATGAAAGTTACTAGTTACATTCTAAACTACTATAGAAAACAGCAGAACAAATACATCAATCATTTCTAGCAGTATCTAGATAATTATAAACGTTATACATCATTGATTATAAATACAAACCCTTTAACAATGTACTACTATGAAATGAAAAACCAA
>NW_026860990.1:0-36685 GCF_026571515.1 Ruditapes philippinarum
TTTTTTCTGCCATTTCTTTTTTTTTATATCTAGACTTGTCTTTTACGCTTAATTTTTGAACAACCCTTTCGTTAATGAAGAGCTGATGCCGAATATATTTTTACTTAGGCCTTTTTTTTCTTTTAACTCTTTTAATTTCATATAATTCCTTTTTTTCTTTTTTTCTTTTTTTTTTTCTCACCTTTTGGCTACTTTTTGACCAACCCCTATTTTTTTTCTCTCTTTTTTTCTTGCTATCTCATAATAACAACAAAACGATCATTATTTCCTCCCACAATTTTCTGGTAATTACAGTTTAAATGGGAATTTTATCAAGGCCTGGTCCAGTTAATGACATCAAATTTCAACGCCCAATTAACAACTGATCCTAACCCGTGTTTCAACTCTCATGATAACACTGGAATTTCATTCATGAATTCTACACCAATTTTATTACTGTATCTTTGTTGAATATGATCTTGGAAAATCCCCAGTCTTTTCGCCTGATTTTTTTTTCTTCTTTTTATTTTTTTTATAAATGCTGTTTATTTTTCTTTGTTGTAGTTTTTTGTCGTAGTAGTTATTGTTATTTTATACACTTCATTGTTTCTGTTCTATGATTTTTTAAAACTATTTATGACTGTTTATGACTATCACGAATAATCTTCCAATTAATTCCATATATTTTTTCCAGTCGTACTATAATATATTTTTAACCCTTTTTTTATATAATCCGTTTATTTACATTTTACTTTACAGTAATCCAGAACAATCCTCTATCCTCTAATCCGGTTCGCGGGACCAATTAATGTAGCGACCCGTGATATATTATCTGTTTTTCCGCCACATTAAAATTAACACAGTTCAACTTTTCACAGTTTTTATTTTTATACCTTTTAAACAGTTTTTAACAGTTCTATATTTTTAATTATCCAAAATTTTAACATTATTTTTCTTCTCTTTTGTTCTTATTACTTTTTAGATGTTACTTCTACAAAAGTTTCTTTTTCACTCTCAAAAAATCAAGGCAACGCCCAAAGTAAATATCTTTAGAGCCGTGTGCAAAAAACACCAAAAAGCTACATCAAAAAATGGTGATGAGTTTTTCTCCATTAACCAATGAAATGTCCTGGTAAAAATAACTATGTTTCTGGATATTAACAAAATGTAAACATCTAAAGCTTGATAATAAAACTATTAAATGTTAGGACAATGCCCTGTAAAGAATTTCTCTCGCGATTAGCGACAACGCTTTGTATAGGAGCGTTTTCACAACAAAAATACTTATAACAAAAAAAAAAGTTAAAAACATTTGCTTGACCTACTTATTACTGTTCATAAGACACCAATATATTTAAAATTGATTTAGAAATAAAGAAATAATTGCGTGATAAATGGTGTTCAAAAACTTTAAATGAATACTTTTGGCCACATATGAATTCAGTTTTTCTGTTGAGGCGTCTTGGTTATTGTAGGTGTTTTTTTTATGAAATATATAGGACCATTGATGAAATAAAATGTACATTTTTGTTTCCGCATTTGTAAAATCACTGTAATGCAACATACTTACCAAATTTTTAGCTCACCTGAGCAAGCTCAGGGTGAGCTTTTAGGATCGTTGAATGTCCGTCGTCTGTCGTCCGTCGTCTGTCGTCCGTCGTCCGTCATCACTTGTTCGTTAACACTCTAGCGGTCACTTTTTTATTCGATCATCATCAAACTTGGCCAGGATGCTTGTTTAGGTAATTGCTCGGATGAGTTCGAACATGGGTTATCTCGGGTGAAAAACTAGGTTACATGAGCTAAAAATAGAAAAACCTTGTTAACAATCTAGCGGTCACATTTTTGACTCAATCATCATCAATCTTGGTCAGGATGCTTATCTAGGTAACAGCTTAAAAGAGTTCGAACATGGGTCATCTCGGATGAAAAACTAGGTCACAGGAGCTAAAAATAGAAAAACCTTGTTAAAACTCTAGCGGTCACATTTTTGCCTCAATCATCATTTTACTTGGTCAGGATGCTTGTCAAGGTTATTCCTCGAATGAGTTCGAACATGGGTCATCTCGAATGAAAAACTAGGTCACAGGAGCTAAAAATAGAAAAAAATTGTAACACTCTAGCGTCACATTTTTGCCTCAATCATCATCAAACTTGGTGAGGATGCTTGTCTATGTAATACCTCAAATGAGTTTGAACAAAACTAGGTCAAAGGAGCTAAAAATAGAAGAAGAAAAAAAACCTTATAAACACTCTATTGGTCACATATTTGACTCGATCATCATCAAGCTTGGTCAGGATGCTTGTCTATGAGTTTGAACATGGGTCATATCTGATGAAAAAATAGAAAAAGCCTTGTTAACAGTCTAGTGGTCACATTTTTTACTCATTTATCATCATACTTTGTCAGGATACTTTTCTAGGTAAATGCTCGGATGATTTTAAACATGGGTCATCTCGGATGAAAAACTAGGTCACATGAGCTAAAAATAGAAAACTCTTGTTAACACTCTAGTGATCCAAATATCCTTGACATTGGTCTAAACGTTTATTTTGGTGATTCTAGGACAAGTTCGAATATGGGTCATCTGAGGTCAAAAACTATGTCACACCGCCCAAATATGGAACAACCTTGTTAACACTCTAGTAGTCACATTTTTTACTCAATAATCATCAAACTTGATCCGGATGCTTGTCTAGATAATTGTTCAGATGAGTTTGAACATGGGTTATCTTGGATGAAAAACTAGGTCACAGGAACTAAAAATTAAAAAAAAAATATTGTTAACACTCTAGTGGCTAACGTTATGATCCAAATATCCTTGAAATTGGTCTGAAAGATTGTTTTGATGATTTCTAGGTCAAGTTCGAATATGGGTCACCTGGGGTCAAAATCTAGGTCACACTGCTCAAATATGGATAATCCTTGTTAAAACTAGTGGTCACATTTTTTCTCACCTGTCATGAAATTTGGTCTCAGAATGCTTGTAATTGTTCGAATGAGTTCGATGGGTCAGGTGAGCGATCTAAGGTCATCTAAGCCCACTTGTTACTGGTATCTTACCGGACTGCTGCTGCTTAAGTATATTATTTAATGAAAATTTAAGTTTTTTCTAAAAATACGGGAATTTTTTTCAGATCATCGTTAGAAAAGTTCATATTTCATAACATTTATTATGAAATGTAATATTATGAGGTGAGTAAAATATTGAATTATATTGGACAAGTTCACAGTATTCAAACCTATTTTGGGCGATGCGCTATTCAAGTCTGATGTAGGTTGTTTTGCAGTTGTGTACGAGTCAAATCAAATGAGTATTGTACTCAATATATACATGTGTATTGACCATTTTAATTTTTGACATTTAGACAGAAATTTTTGCTTCAAGTATGTTAAGGAAGGATATGATTGTTTTACCCAGAAAATAAAAATGAAGATGGATGGGGAACGATACCCAATAGATAAAAAATCCTTTTGACTCTGACAACAATCGATTCAGGAGGCAAAAATCCGTTGATCAAACAGAAAAAATAACTGCTCACCGAAAGATCATTTTTAGAATTTCCGCTAAATGTTCTTTTATTTGTGTATATTTATCACTTTTTTGACATGTAACATTTGAATACATATGTTTTCAATTGTCAAGTTGATGTTTTATCAAGTTAATATATTATATTACAT
Source organism: Ruditapes philippinarum (assembly GCF_026571515.1). NCBI lineage: Eukaryota > Metazoa > Mollusca > Bivalvia > Venerida > Veneridae > Ruditapes > Ruditapes philippinarum. The sequence continues at coordinate 3,662 of NW_026860990.1, forward strand.
GTATTTTGGTGGAATTCTCCGTTATTCGTTTTCGTGTAAACCCCTATATCATAAAGTATTTGGTTTTAAAGTTATTAGGTATAAAAGAAGGTTTGTTTGGATATTATAAAACTTTAGGGACTACGTTTGTCTGTATTTTATTGCCACATAAGTGCTGTTTGTGTCGTATGGAGGCCGTTAAAAGTCGACGCGAACATAAACTCAAAGATATTTAGGGTATATTTTATATTTATTTATATATATTCATGTAGGTATATTTTCGGTCATTGAAGAGTGTTCAGTACGACATTATATAAGATATCCGCCGTATGAACACATCTTCTGATATTTCTAAGTTTTATATTTTACCATTACCATGATAATACTAGTGGTGGGGACGTGGACGGTCACTTGCACTTTCAAGTACCGTTCATAAACAGGCTCGTTCAAGTCGAATTTTCAAAATTTTCAGTTTTGTCGTTTTAGCCGATCTTTGGGATGGCATTTTTTCCTTTTTTTAGTATACTCGAAATGACAAATACTACATTAATGTTCTAAAAAAAATTTGATTTTATTAAATTTTGAAATGAAGGAAAATAATGATTACCTTTATATATTTACAGAAGAACCAATGTTTTATTTTTCGGTGCCGGAAATTCTAAGAGATGGAGAAGCTGTCACATGCACAGTGGAAGGTGGAAGACCTAATCCGAATGTATATGTCAGCATTTCTGGTTCAAATGTATCGTCTTCGCACTCACATTTTTATAATCCGACTACATCTCTACATACTTATGTTATCACACTGACCATGTTCAAACGGGAATGGAACAAAGAACACATAACGTGCTGTCGATACAATGAATGGTACAAAATTGAGCAAATATGTTCACTGCCAAAAGAAGTTAATTTTCTGTGTACGGTTGGTTTGTTTGTTTTTGTTTTTGTGTTGTTTTTGTTGTTGATGGTTTTTGTTACGAATTGACTCACACGCAATGAAATTTATTACAATGTTATTATTTTTATCTTAACCTGATGATACCCCAATATTTACGTTTCAAACACCTGAAATAATAAGATCATGGCGGCATCTAAAATGAAATTATGAGAAACTTGCATCTGTTGCATTGTAGAAAAGTTGTAGAAATGTTGTTTCAATAAGTTAAATATATTATCTTTTAAGTTCCCCCAGCTAGTGTAATGCTAGAAGTTAAAGCTGTAAGCGACTCACCTAGCCAAATGTATGCAGACTGTACTGTTTATGGCTCAAATCCAGCATGCAACGCTCAGATAAGAGCACACAGTGGTATCATAGGATCAAAAAGGTCTTCAAGAAATATAAGTCAACCCCATGGTGCGTGGAATTCTGTGTATGCAGTAAACTTGAATGTCAGTGAAGAAGACAATGGCAAAGATGTAACTTGTGTGGTTGATTGTGACGAGTTTTCTGTTGACCTTAAAGACACTGTCAAAATACTTCTGCCGTGTAAGTTTTTTGACAGAACTTTTATTTTCAATTACATTGTACTTGATATAAAAAGATGCATGCTTTATTATAACCTACTGCGAGAAATGCAACTAGGAACTGTACTTGAAGTGAGAGCTTATTCAAACTTGTACACAAGTGTCATCTTTTAGACGACATTTAAAGAAACATTTCCAGACACTTAAATCAATGTAAACCATTCTTCTAATACTTCATTTTGTTTGATAACCATTCATGATCATTTTATTTGATTTTCTATGTAATGGAAACTGCATTATCATAATTAAATCAAATTTCAGTCCCTCCAATTATAGAGTTCAATTTATCTGGATCGACATTGAGTATTTCTGAAGGAAAGCGGGCACACGTTAAATGTGTAGCTGACAGCGTTCCCGCCTCCAATATATCATGGATTGAAGAGTTATGTAATGAAAACATAAGGAAGAAGCAATGTGACTTGTCACCAAACTGCATATCAAATATTGATACTGACAGGCGTTTAACAAACTTGAAACGTATCCACCCTAATAAACGCTTGGCAAAGCCGCCACGTCTCTGTTTATAAAAATGTTAAATTAAATATTAGTTTTATATTTTACTATAATATTATTGGACTTTAATCTATTTAGATCGTCCATTTTCGGACAGAATGGACAGTCTTGATACGCATTGATTCACAATGGAAAAACCAATTTCTGAACATTATCATGCCATACCAGTTTATTTATACATGTGTAGTCATGATTTTCATTTAAACAATTCAAAAGTGTCATAAGCCAATCATAAAGAAAACTTTATATTTTTTAGATAAAGTTGATGAAGACGATAAGTACAATAACAAACAGAAAACGGCCGGCGAAGCGTCGGACAAGTCAATAATTTGGATAATACTGGGTGCATGTGTACTTGTGGTCGTCATCATTGTCATAGCGGTCTTGTTTATTGTCTTCAGGAAAAAAGGTCAAACTCTTGAAGGTAAGATAAGATCAAGGCACAAAACGGACGACTTACACTGCAGCGTTTAGCTTAAAAGTTTCTGATGAAAACACATGGCTAAATAGGGACTGATTATGAGTCCTGTTGTTAAAACTAGCCAGTTTAGGATTTGTACCAGGAAACTTGGTCTTGCTTCCGAACGATCTTTGACCTCCGAGTTTTGAGTTGAAAAATACACAACATAACGCCTTTATAACTAAGCCTTATTTCTTCATATTTACATCCATGTATATACACATAATATAAAATGTTGGTATAGTATTAGAAAGTCAGTCATTCATATGCTTACTTCCTTTAATTTCTTATTGGTTATGTTATGTTATTCTGGTATTTCACCAATTTAACACGTTAAGGTCATATCCAGGCTTTCCTAGATAACTAACCTGTAATTACAAATTTCTTGACAAGCCAACAACTAAAAATGCAACGTGAGTTCTGAACCAGCAGTGACAGAAATAAGAACAGTAGACTAAATTGTCACGACGAAATTCAGCCTCTTCCGATGATCGAACCCGCGACCGGTAGATTACAAGTCAGATGCTTTCAAAATTCATGACCTTTTATTTTCTTTTACACTTGTTTAATGAAAATCATTATGTTTTTTTATGTAATCAATATAAATTTAAAGCTATATTTGTCTGTTTACATTTATCTGGCATATTGTTACAAATCGGTAAACTATCTGATTATCAATCAGTTAAATTTCTCCCATCTTCGCACTCCTTGAATTCTTTCTTTTCAACTTTTAAAAGCAACGTTAAAGAAATCGGTATCCCTGCAAAATGTTTGTACATGCATTTTCACAGTTTTATTTGCATTGCTTTTTTCAAACATGACAGATAAGAGAGAAGGTCGGGTACATCATCACACACAGGAAGGCCATACAAGGTTAGGGTGTTGTACACGTTATAATGATTTAATGCGCGTTTACTGTCGAAACAAAAAATTTTGACCAATAATTTAAAAGCTAGATGGAACAAACCCATTTTCATGTCCCTCTTCTTTTGTCTTTGGAAAGTAAATGAAACAGAAGGTTATCTATTTATTAATTTGACGTCAATGTTTTAAATGTATCGTAATTATCAACAATATCAACAATATTTTTGTAATTTTGTAATACCTATGAAACATATTCTTGTGCGAAAAACATATTGTAATAACTGAATTTTTCTTTACTGATAATTACATTTCAGAGGCACATTATTTACTTTTCTATTTTATATAGTTTGTACATAACAAATATATTACTTTTTTACCAAGATGTGCTATACAAAATTCGGAGGATCGCCCAGCGGGAAATCTAGAGGAAAGCGAACATGCGCTAGATAATGATGCCAAAGAGAATCGTCCAGAAGGAAATCTGAAGCAGAGCGGGAATGATGACGAAGTACCTATATATTCCCAACCAATAAAAAAGAAGACGACAGAAAACCCAGACAATATCTATGCGCAAGTAAACAAGACAAGAAAAACCGCTTCTTCACCTTCTTCTGCAAATTCTTCAAAAGTGGAAAAGGTACTATTGTATTGCATATTTGTTTAATTGTTTAAAAATTAAACAGATATACATGTATAGGTATAATTTATACACTTAAATGGAAACACATTGTTCTAAGTAAACTTCATATTTGATTTCATGATTTACTGGAGTGGACATTATATGTAAAAGCTATTTAATTAGATAAAACATATTTACCTATGATTCAAATAGTATAACATCTGATTAATTATGGTATGATATGTGCCTGTGATTGATTCACTTTAAGCTTTTTCGTGCACAGGACGGACAATTGCTGTATGCCGACCTTGCCTTTGATCCAAATGCGGCTCCGTCAAAAGCAGCAGTTGCCAAACAAGAAGATTCACCCACAGAATATGTTGATATAGATTATGTGAAGACGAAAGCTAATAAGGAAATTGATGATGACCCTACGGAACAGGAAAATTTGTAAACTCATTGACAGGATTTTTATTAAACGAGTGGTGTAAATACTTTGATTATACATTTCAAAACTATTATTGTCACAATGTGATTTTCTTTTTTGTATATTATTCTACAAAGTTTATTACGCATGATTTATTGGAAAAAGAAACATTCATGAAAACAAAGGATACTGCAGAATTGATATAGACATGTATGTTTGTGTCTTTGTCAAGGTTTATTGAAAAGATTTGGCTAGTTGTGAATTAGTGTTATTATATTTGATAAGTTCCGTGTCATTAGGTGAAACTCATTTGTACATTTGTATATTCTTGACAATGTGTTTTAGGTATTTATCTTTAAGGCTTGCATAGTGTGACACGAAATGAATTGAGTTTATTATCAAAAACATTGAACCGAAAATAATTAGCTGTTATATTCTATCGTTTCAATAACTTTCTAGTCAAACTTATATTCTTGAATAATTGTCATCTATAAAGTCATATATTTTACAGGTAAACTAGGACCACCCAAACTCATCTCTAACTTATTGATTTTGCAACACCTTTAACGCAAATGAAATAATGTTTAACATTATATTTTTTATATTTTATACATATTCAACAATAATTTTGAAGAGATAAGATCAATTTTGTTTATCAAATGTTACTCACAATTTCCATTTATTATATACATAACATGAGTACTGATTTCAAAAGGTGTTTTTTGTTTTAAAAAAATAATATGTGTTTTGGAATTTTCAATTGTTTATGTGAAAATAATAATATTCAAATTCAAGTAAATGTTAATGTTCAGTAAAGATCAGATTTCCTCACACATTTAACATTTTCCCTGCCTACAAGATCACTTTCAGAGTAACATTTATATGCTAACAAGGCGGGTAAACACAATTTTAAATATATATGTAGTTTATAAATGTGTATAGGTTTTCTTTTACAATATTTTGGTTTAAGGTTGGAACATGTTATTTTAATCAAATCTAGTTTATTTTCTTAGGTAACACTGATATGTTTATATATAATTTGTGGTCAAAGTGAAAGCATCAATCTGTTCAAGTAAAGTACTTTGTTTCTGAAACAAAATCAGAAGGGTCAGTTTATAATTTTAAAAGATGGACTTGTGCATCCACACTCAGAGTACAAAATTTAACTAAAGAATTGTGATTTATCTTTGGTCTACATCAGTAATCGTATACAAAAACACACAGGTCTCAGCCTGTAACCTAGATGTTGAAACCAAAACTGATTCGCCTTTGCCAGTAGTATTAAGCCAGGCAAGCAATCCGTGTAATCTGTCGGCTGACTACCTTCAATTATCATTGTTGAAATTGATAATGTATACTTTCCAAAATGCAAGCTGGACAAGCTCATTTTAAGAATTCAGCAAGACCCTTATAGTAGTGAGTTAAACTTTATGGGTTATAAATCAACAGCAAAATTTTATTTTATTCTACGATGTCATGCTCGATTCTCGAACGAGTTGAATCATAGAATTTCACGGTAAATAACACATGAATATTTTACGTAAACACAATAAATTGCTCCAGATCAAATTACAAGTATGCTATTCTAAGGAATAGTTTATCCGTTTATAAATGATTTCGAGCGAATGTCATTCGCTTTTCAGGCAATTTACTCCCACATCTATCCATACATGCATTTTGTTAATATTCTTTTTTAAAATTCAAATAATCTTTTTTTGCAGCAGATACGTATTTAATATAGCTTTATACACTTTATCATTGAATTTTTTATTTAATCTTCACAATTATAACAGTATTAATGTTGTAAATACTTGTAAGTTTTCTATATTTTCATAAATGCTACATTGTAATATAGCTCATTTCAACACCACATAATGGTTTTAATTATTATCACACTGATGATTGTATAGAAAACATAATTTCAATTTTAAAACAGAAGCAATAGGTTAATTATGTAACTACACATTAAACCTTTACCTGGATTGGTTAAAGTCAGCTTGTGGGCAAATTAAGTTGTAGATAAACAATTTAATATGTTGGTCGTCATCGAAGCTTGAATTCGTTGTCAAAGCCAGTTTATTGGGTTACTGTTAAAAAACATTTTATTTTATTTTTATAAGGTCTATCTGTTATGACCGTGTTATGTTTAACTTTTAAGCGTTGAGAAATCACTACTACAAAACAATGAAAAGTACATTTTATTGCATTTAAGGCTATAGTACTGATGTTTGAATTTATATTTTGATATTATAGGATACTCTGTACAAATATGTAAACAATAAAGGTATATTTTATGAAAATTTTTACTTTTGTTTTTGGTGTCGCTATTTTTTGTCTAAAAGGACAATGGCCACACAAAAGACTGGCCATATAATTTTAAGACACACAAAAGAGTCGTCTCGTAATTTTAAAGGAAATCTTTTTTAAGAGCCAGGGTCTTCATAAAGTCGTTCGTTCTAAGAAAAGGATGTCAAACCTTAATCAAATAAATCACATATTTGTCATTGCCAAATAGAATCAGATTTGATACTTTATTTATATTCAATCTTTGTCTTTAATGTATTTGATTATTTGAACACAAAATGTAATGCTCAACAAAGCTCAAATCCTAAAAGTGTAATCCTTAATTACTTAGTACCTTATAAGAATGACTGACCAAACGACAATACATAATGTTTGTTTGTTATTATATCTAAAAAAATGCCCTTTTCAATCTAAAGTAATTTTGCTCTGCACGGCCATGTTTGGTTGAATTCGTTGAATAAGTAAAATGACCGAATTCTCTATACCCTAGGGTATTTAGTCTTAAAAGACTATTATACTGATTTCAACAGTCAGTGTGTTTGTTTTTTATTCGAAATGACCAAATTGGAAGGTTAGAGACTATATTGTTGTACAAATATATGATGGCTAGATGGATGGGATATTCTGTCTGTATTTGATAGCTCACACGTCTACCGTTTCTGTTCAGTAACCGCAAAATCTTTTGTTTTAGTAAATCTAAAGATTCTAAACGTATATTGATATTAGTGATTTAAAGGACAACAATACAACATCCTTTAATGTAAGAATTTACAGAAATGTACCTGAAATTTCGTTTGAGACAGAGCCATCATACTTCGCCCGCTTTTAATAATGGCTTGGCTAGGGGCGTGAACGGTAACTTGCATTTTCCAGTACCGTCAATGAACAGGCTCAATCAAACCGAGCCTGCAACATTTTACAATTTTGCCGTGTTGGGCTGTCTTTAGGAATTCTGTTTTTCTCTATTTGGTAGATGTCCTTGACTTGAATGTTTCCGTTACCATAATGCATAGAACATAAAACTTGAAAAAAACTCCGGTAGGAGCCCAGTAGAACACAAAAACAAAATCAGGAAAGTCATAAGAGCAACGTATAGACGAGGCGCAATTTTAATTTTTACAAAACGAGAAGAAGATAGCAAACAATTTGGAAAATTAAATAAATGTAAACCACTTGTCTATGTAAACAGACCAAGAATGGGGTCACAAACGAAGAACGCCGAAAAGTCTCCGAGGATGAAAATATGATAACATTGTACTATTCGTGTGTACCATTTCACGACGTCAACAACTAATGCAAATATATAATGAATATGTATGGCTTAAACAAAGACCGGGGAAGAAGTGTGCATGATGATAAATGCAGGGGAACCAACACTTGTATACTAGATTCGTCTATTTCTATACATGTTAATAACAGTTTTTTTTGTAAACTGATTGTCACATCCAATTTACCCTACCAAACTCAATTATTAAAGTATACTGAAGAATCACTTGATAAGTTGTTAACAAGATGTGATTGTAATATGGGTAAACACAGTAAATATAACCTAAAGGGAAAAAAAGATTTCTTCTCTTTTTGGTTCCATCAATATAAATAATACCAGTTCTATAGTGTCAAGAATTGCCTGTTATCTGTGCACGATATTTTCTGTCATATCAAAGTTAGGTTTTTTATTTACTTTATCCGTTATTCATACCATTCTTTTATATGTCCATATAATTAAACTTTGAATAGATCTAACTTTAATGTTTGCATGACTGTTCTTTTTACGTAAGAATATATTGCTGCCAAAATGTATTACCTCGTTATTCATTATTCTTGGGTACACGCTGTCTTTTGCTTTGAGACAAAACGCCGCTTTTCATGGAACTGCACGAAAGTGTCGCATAGACGGTTATATGATAATCGCCGTATGAACACATATGTGGATGTTTGTAACGCAAAAATTCACCATTTTAATGTTTAAACGTTGAATTCTACTTAATTTGCTGCTATGGTGCATGAACATTCTTAATCAAATCGAGTCTGCAACATTTTCAATTTTGCCTTTTGGGTATTATTTAGGTATTCCGGTTTTCTCTATTTTCTATTTTGATAAATACTAAAATGTTTTACTGAAACGAAATCAAACTGCATATCCGCTGTCATGCACTAAATCTAGTATATGAAAAATGTACATGCTGACTGAGGACGAAAAAGCACGCTCCGTAAATATATCAATTATGCAACATAGCGTGCGTAGTGATTCATAGGTCTTCAAATTAATGGATCGCTTATTCGATGCCCCTTTTCTACTTAAATCAATCGTCATCTTGATTAATCTTTCTAATGTGACTTTAGCAAACGAGATCCCACGTAACAGTGCTTTACATTATACCTGATTTGTTTACTAGATGGAACAGTAAATAATTTGTAACAGTATCCCAAAGAAGTAAAAAAATAACTGGTAGTATCCTGAATAAATCCGCTGTCGACTTAAATAAAAGTCAAATTATTTTAAATATGTCTGTTTCAAAGGCCCAAGGAATTCAAAGGTATACATGTCCTTTTTCAAGAACTGTCCGTACTGATAACAAAATTACAGACCTGTTGTGTTATGCTATGCACAGTAAAGCTATTGACAGCTAAAGAAATAAATAGATTTCAATTAATTTAAGTAAAACAAGGTGAAGTTTTTAAAATTAACAGTAAGACATTTTTAATATGAGATTTGACAATGTATTTTAACTGACAACATCGATAAATTTCTTAATTACTTTGCAACTGTCGTACTTTTATTTCACGATACGCATTTTTTGTATCATAATGTATATTTAAGTGTGCTCTTATTTCAGTAATTAGCATGACATACGAGGGTTGTCCAAAAAATTCGTGCACTGCAGTTATTGTCGCAAGAGTTATTGATAAAAAACATGAATTATATATCGCTGGAAAGGAAATCTGTCTCAAATAAGAAAACAAAAGAAATAGCAGTGTAACCGGCGTGTCGTGAAAACGAATCGTCATACATAATACCGGCGCACGACAAAAATTGGGTTAGTTCATTACTTTAATGCATCACTGTATACTTTAAACACTACATATAAACGTTAAATTTCATGGAAATGTGTGTGTACGTATTATTGACGTTACTTGAAAATATGACGTCATTTGCCGTATTGTAAAGGTCGTTTACAAATATTTCTGTGTGGTCGTCAATACTGTAATTACGCGAAAATGTCACAAACGCTCTGTAGAGGGTGGGTAGACAACGATAACCGGTCAGGCAGACCTCCGTGCGTAATGCCGGCGCATGTGACGAGGGTTGTCACATATATTCGTGAACTGGTGAATATGTTACATGTACGTTGCATATGAACAATAAAAACTTCAAAATACCTTGCATCAGTCATTCCTCGATTGACAGTTAAACAAATTATGACATAAAAAGCAAATGCCAATTTACAAGCAACAGAAAATTAATACAATACCAGTACTGAATTAACCCGATTTTTTGTCGTGCGCCGGTATTACGTTACTAAGGTATACGTAACTTAATGACAATTCTTTTTCACGACACGCCGGTTACACGGTCTTTTCTTTTGTTTTCTTATTTGAGACAGATTTCCCGCTCAAGTGATATATAATTTATGTTCTTTTATTAATGACTCTCAAAACAATAACTGCAGTGCACGAATTTTTTGGACAACCCTCGTAAAAATGACAATATAGTATGTGTGTATGCATGTATGTCTATAGTATGATAAAAGTCTTTATCAAAATACTCGTACTTGTGATAATTATAAGTGCTCTGAAAGTCAATGCATTGATGATGGATCTACCTAACCAGTAGTATGATTTGAAAATAACAAAAAAACTTGAAACTTTAAAACTTCTCCAAAATTCAAAGAATAGATGCCTATCATGTTGCATCAACTTGTGGTCTTCTAATTTTTGTGTTAACTATTCCCTTAAGATCACAATTTAGTTTTACAGACTTGTCTTCAAAACAACACTTAAATCTTGAGGAAAACTACAATGTCAGGACCTTAGAATGTTTATTTATAAGAAGACCTCTTCGGATATATTTCAATCATTCACCTAGGGTCAAAACTGACGCATTAAAGGTGTTATTGTTACTTAACTAAACATCAGACAAGCAATTTAAGATGCAGCATGTGTTAATATTTTGCCGGTGAAGTGGATGTCACATTGTTGTTATACTTAAAACAACTAGAAAGAACTACTCACTCACTTTATTTAAAACGCCGGATAAATTATAACATGAGGAAAATGCTAAGGAATAAAATCTTTTTCCTTTTTCATATTCTGAAGCTTATTACTATAAATGATACGGAATCTAAAATGTCAACGGTTGTCCGTTCTCTGTGCATGTTATTTTCGGTCTTATTATTGACAGTGATTATACCTAGCGAAGGTAAGTTTGAGTATTATCTTATCTTATTGACGTATTCTCTTATATGTCGTGCTTTAAACATTTATTTTTGATATAAATGTTCAGTTAGGAAAATGATTCGTAAATATGATACTGTAGATGCGTACAATAATGAAACACTGCCTAATTTGTAGCCGTTATTTAGAAGCTCCAAGCAAGTCCTCATGCATTGGAAAAACTTGACGCCGTCACGACCTAATTTGTAATATCAAAACACGAGAACAACCTAAATTGTAATAGCTTGGCGCTATTACAAGTATTATTTACAACTTAATTGGCAAGCTTGGCGCTGTTGTAACTTTAACTGTATGGCTTGGCTCTGCTTCAACCGAAATTGTTTTAGCATAGCAATGTAACAACCGTAATTGTAATAGCTTCCTACTGTAACAACTATCAAATTATGTAACAGCATGACAAATGAAATGTAAGAGGTAAGTAATGTATTAACCTGAATTGAATTAACAGTTTGGGACTGTTACACCATTTATTTAACAACTTGGCTCTGTTAGACATTAATTGTAATAGTTCTGCGCTTTAACGTCCTGAATTGTAATCAATTGGCGCATTTTAATATTTTGAATTGTCATAGGTAACCTTTAAGAAAGCTTGCGCGGTTACATTGCTGGATGGAAACTACGAAACTTTAACTTGAAGGTTTGATGCAATTATAGAGTATAAAATTGTATTTATGTATCACATCATAATTGCTTATAAGTAAATGAAATCATTATAACCTTTACAATACAAAAAGTATATTACAGTTGTATTAGAACTTCTTAGAAATGGTCAAACTCAGTATATTTACAGCTTATAAATTATACAGTTAATACAAGTCTTGCTATGTTTTCAAGCTATAGACAATCAGTGTGGAACCGTCTCTCTCAGAACCGAAAAGGTGGTTGAAAATGGGACCGTGAAAATTGAGTATCGTCCGTCAAGTAATGCAATGTATTACAGAGATAGCCTCGAACGTAAATGGTCACGTTATGTCGGAAGGTATGGCAAAACATTAAAATTGAATGCTGGTACTTACACAGAGAAAAAAGAGCAACATTACAAATATGTGTTGATAATATACAGGTTCAATGTTTCTATGAATGGACAATATAGGGTTTATTGTGGTTCTCCTATAGGAAGGTACACAGATCCTGTTACCGTGAACTTGCCAGGTTTGTGTGTGTTTCTAAACTGGAAATAAACTCTTAAGATCATTAGAAACCTTTGCAGAAATACAAATTTTATGTAAAACAAATAATAAAAAGGTGTAAAAACACATTGGCATACACTGAATGACACTTATAACGCAACAATTTTCAAAATTAATTTAAGATGTCATTCTTAAATTTCATCAGAACTGGTTTGGTCACCATCTGCACATGAATGATGATTGCATGTAATTACAAAAGTGTGTTTGCCATCGGCATGCGTCAAACGAGCTAGTCAAAATCAGAAAAAAACATTCTTGCCACTAGTAAGGAACTGATAAAATATTGACATTTATGAACACAAGCTTTTATATTTTCACGAAGTGGCGTGGCCACGAGTAGTAATATAATAGCTGGTGTTCAAAAGTGAAATATAAATTGATCTTGCATACAAAACAAAGAAATTTTCTATTTACTTAATGTCTTTTATGGGTTTTAAGTCACTTTTACGTAATGAAATGCGCTCTCATGACGTTATCAAATCATAACGTCACGTTGTTTAATACAATTCTGTTAGAATTTACGATTTTATTTTTAATTTTTTTTTAATCGATTTGTTCATGTGATACTCGTACCCAAGCACATTTTACCCATAAAGGGCGTATTTCTGAAGATATGTCCACCCATTTAAAGATATATATTTTATCCGCATTCATACATAGGCCCAGTACGGCTACTATTGGAGTTATATTTTATAAATTCTATAAGTATATATCTATTAGATCATTATAAATTAAAATATTTATTTCATTTCTTTTTTCACAAAAATTATCATCATAACATAAAAGTTCTAAGCACTATTTAAGCAGACTATTCTAATATTTACAATTATTGAAAAAGAAAAACGAAATAAACATAATTATACAGTCATATATATTTCAAAGCAAGATAAAGATAGAGATCACTACATTCAAGAATATATTCGGTGATAATTGCTGATGTACAATCATCGTATAATATCATTAATAAATTTTGTAATGATTTTCGCGTTTAATGTTTTATTTCTTTTTGTTAGTTTTAGTTTTATTAGTTCTTTCTTTGTTGTAAACAAATAGTATGCATAATTTTCAGAACCACCAAGTGCACCTGTAATAGTTGGTCTACAAGACATAGAAAATTGCAGGGACTGTATTGTTGCTGAGGATAATGAAACGATCGCACTTGCCTGTGTGATACACGGTGGTACCCGTCCTCTAACCGTTATCATGACACTAGGAAATGAGACATATTTCCCTCAAAATAAATCAAATTCAACAACCTATATGGTATATTTCACCGTTAGGGACCACCATCACAAGAAAAATGTGATATTTTCAGTCATGAACGATGCATTGCCGTCACCTTTGAAGGCTACTGCTCAGATGTTTGTTATAAGTAAGTATACTATATACATTTATGTTATTTTAAGCATGCACACTAACTAAAGGACATGTATAAGAGTGTACTCATAACAAAAGTACTTATAACAAAAAAATCAAAAACATTTGCTTGACCTATTTATTACTGTTAATAAGACACCAATTTAAATAAAATTAATAAATTAATAAAGGAATTATTGCATGATGAATTGTGTTCAAATAATTGAATACTTTTGGCCACATTGAATACATTTTTTATGTTGTGTCGTCGTGGTTATTGTAGGTGTGTTTTTTAACCCTTTCAAGTTCAAACTTCTATGAAACTATGAAAAATGCTTCAATACTAATCAAACTTAGCACAAATGTTGACTGGACCATTGCCTTTGTAACGACATGCTCAGTCTTAAATTTCCTGTTACCATGGCAACGAGGGGACATCTCAAAATTGCCCAAAATCACTATTTTGCCTCGATTTTTTCCATCAAAATTTATTTCAAAGTGCTGCAACTTCTCAAGGGATTGAGGTAGAGTCAAAGGCTTTTCAGCGTTGTTTACACGTTACCTTATGATCGACCTGGGGTAATTTTAAGCCTCTCACAAGTCCAAAGTTTTCTTGGCGATGAGGGGGACTCCGCCCCGCTTCAAATCCCCTAAACAGAAGGGGGCGCATCCCCCTTCTGGCAACCCCCTGATGTATCTTTTGGACGGGGGGCGGCGCCGAAACAGTGCTTACTTTTTTAAACAAGATTTCTCAAACAACAACATGTGTTTGGGGCCCAAATAGGACATTTTTTCACTATTTCAGGCCTAAAAAAGGGGGGGGGTCGAAAGTGCGTTGTTTCGCGTATAAATGTGGTAAAGGGTTAACAAAAAATGATGAAAAACTTTGGAATCACCCAAAATCTAGTTATTCCATGTTAACATGTGGTCTTTTACATATTTTTTGTGAAAAATTGTTGTTTTGTAACATTTATAATTTTTTTAGTTAACAAAAAATGATGAAAAACTTTGGAATCACCCAAAATCTAGTTTTTCCATGTTAACATGTGGTCTTTTACATAATTTTGGTGAAAAATTGTTGTTTTGTAACATTTATAATATTTTTAGTTAACCCTATCCCTCATGAGCATATAGTGTAAAATGGCCGTTTTCACTGAAAAGCCTCCTCTTACAAGTTCAAACTTCGATGAAACTATGAAAAATGCTTCAATGCTAATCAAACTTTCGCGTATATATGTGGTAAAGGGTTAAGAAATATTTGAGAACATTGATGAAATAAAATGTATATTTTCGTTTCCGCATTTGTAACATCAGCGCAATACAACATACTTACCAAATATTTACAGGTATCTTACAGGACTACTGCTTCTAAACTATATTATTTAATGAAAATTTAAATTTACCAGTATGAATTTCTATTACTGTCTATCCGGCTATGTTATTTATAATAATATTATATTTTGTGTATTTATAACTAAGTGACCTGTAATACTTTTTAGATGTCAAACAAAAATACAATTATTTTTATTCTTTGTAACACACAATTAACTTTTTTTGTTATGTTTCCCCGTGTTTATTCAAACAAGCCTGAAATATTAAAAAAAATATTAAAAAATATTGCATCTAATATATTTATAATAATTATCCTACGTACTATTTTCTGAATTTTCTTCGTATGTTGTTAATCAAATTTTGTTGTTTTAATTATTCTTCAATTTCTTTTCTTTCTAAAATTGTTGCTGTATACTTGTTGTTGTGTGTCGGTCGTCACCAGTTGCTCTCCATTAGCAATTTAATAATAACGATCCCATTATTGCCTGCCTGGACAATGCCACTTACATACCGAAACGATGATAGTTAAAGACTTACTGTTATGGCGGGAAATTGCGGGGTCATGTGATTATGAGCAGATAACTCATGATGTAAGAAGTATGTACAACAATAGTCTCCCTTTTATTACAGTTTTATTACATTTTTACTTTTTTTATCTACTACTAAGAGCAGGCGACATTGAGTCAAATTCAGGCCCCGAGATTAGTAAGGAAAATTGTTTAACTATATACCATCAAAACATTCGTGGCATTAGAAGTAAACTAGACTTTGTAAATGACAACTTTCTCGATTATGATATTTTGTGTTTTACGGAAACAAAGTTGGATGCAAATGTTCAAGATAACAACTTAATTTTACCGGGGTTCGATCATATGTTTCGTAAGGATATTTCATGTCATGCTGGGGGGTTATTAACTTATGTTTCCGCTTTTTTAAGACCAAAACGTGTAGATGTTTTGGAAAACATCCTTCCAGAATCGCTTTGGATAGAAATTAAAGACAAAAAACATTCATATCTATTATGCACTTTATATAGGCCCCCTCATAGTACGGTCGATTTTTGGGATAAATTAAATAGGTGTCTCGAACAGGCTCTAGAGATGCAAAACCACATAGTAATGGTAGGAGATATAAATGAAGACCAGCTGAATTATTCGAATCATAAACTTCGCGACGTGTTATTACTGAACAATATGACCAACGTTATTCAGGTACCAACTCGTGTTACACCAACTACCAGTACATTAATTGATCCTATAGCAACAACAAATAACATTCATGTTTTAGATTCGGGAATTTTCGAAACGCCAAACGAAATAAGTGATCATTTCGGCACCTACATTTTTTTCAAAATTGAATTTGATTCAAATAAACCATTTAAAAGAAGAGTATGGAACTACAAACACGCTGATTTTACTAAATTTAATACCCTTATTCGTGATTTCGATTGGTCGTTCATTATCAGTGAAAATATTGATCTTGCATGCGAACATTTTACAAACACTTTTTTAGATATTGCTAAGCGATGCATTCCTACGTATATAGCGTTAGTAAGGCCTAAAGATAAACCTTGGTTTAATTCCGAAATTCGAAAAACTTCGCGACTTAGGGATAGACAATTTCATAAAGCATTGAATTCAAATAACGTACATGATTGGAATAAATACAAAAAAAAAAACAAGAAATAAGGTAAATAATATGAAAAAACATGCCAAAAACGTTTTCTACAACAATTTAGAATTTTCACTAAACGATCTTAATAGCAATGATTCGCGCAAATATTGGAAAACGGTAAAAATGCTCGTCAAAGAAAACTCTTCTGATTCGGGAAATATTCCACCTCTTATTAAATGTAATAACACAGATATATCATATTCTGACACAGAAAAAGCAAATACACTGAACGATTTCTTTGTTTCAATTTCAAATATTGACGATTCAAACACTGAACTTCCGGATTTTTCATTTAAAACACATTCAAAACTTAATAATTTTTTAATTACAGAACAAGAAGTTACCGATATATTAGATAATCTTAATTATCATAAATAAAGCTTCGGGTCCCGACGAAATTAGTCATAGAATGTTGAAAGAAACATCTAAATCAATATGCAAACCTCTTTGTTTACTCTTTAATCGATCTTTAAATGACAATATGTACCCATCTAATTGGAAACTTGCTCATGTTATGCCTTTATATAAGAAAGGAAATAAAGATGAAGCATCTAATTACCGACCAATATCACTAATAAGTTGTGTAGGAAAAGTAATGGAAAGAATAATTTTTAAACATATATATAACTATTTTAATGAACATTCACTTATTTTTCAAAACCAATCAGGCTTCCTTCCAGGCCACTCCACTATTTATCAATTAATAGACATTTATAACCAAATTTGTAAATCCTTTGATACTAGGGAATCAACATGTATATTTTTTTGTGATATTTCAAAAGCTTTTGATAGAGTTTGGCATAAAGGTTTAATTTTTAAGATAAGACAATATTAAATTGAAGGAAACTTGATAAACTGGTTGGAAAATTATCTAAAGAACAGAAGTCAAAAAGTTTTTGTTAATACTTCGTTTTCTTTACCTAGGTATTTATACGGTGGAGTCCCCCAAGGCTCGGTCCTTGGGCCTCTTTTATTTTTGATTTACGTAAACGATATAGCGGATTCCCTTTTAAGTGTAACAAGACGCTTTGCAGACGACAGTTCTCTTGCAGTAACATCAAACAATGTAAACACAATCGAAGAAACTATTAATCACGACCTTGATAACATTAGACGGTAACTGGCATGAGCACATCGCAAATATAGTATCATCTGCATCAAAAATACTAGGTTCAATGAAATTGATAAAATTCAAAGTTAAAAGAAATACTCTTAATCATATATATGTTTCCTATCTTCGTCCAAGGCTTGAATATGCATCAATTTTATGGGATAACTGTACACAATATGAAAAAGAAACTTTAGAAAAACTACAATATGAAGCAGCAAGGGTTGTAACAGGTCTAACTAGATCTGTTTCAATTCAAAATCTTTTAAAAGAAATAGGATGGCTTTCATAAGACGACAGGAGAAAAATGCAAAAACTTATTTTGATTTATAAAGAAAAACATAACCTTTTGCCGTTATATTTATCACAGTTATTCCCACCAACAGTCGAACATGTTTCCTCACATTTATACTCGCTACGAAATAATGCTAATTATGCTTCAATAGCAAGAAGAACAGAAATTTATGCTAAGTCTGTCATTCCGTCCTCTATACAACTATGGAACGAATTACCAGCCCATATTAGAGAATCAGAAACATTATCAATATTCAAAAATAAGCTTAAAACATTATATAAAGCCCCTATTGTGCCGCCATTTTATATCGAAGGCGATCGTGTATCTGCTGTCTACCATGCTCGTATTAGAAATAAATGTAGCAATCTGAATTCTGACCTATTTACAAATCATCTTACTACTAGTGCAGCATGCGATTGTGGTACTCTAATAGAAGATGCCGAACATTTCCTATTCCAATGTCGAAAGTATACAATACAAAGAAGAAAACTATTTACAAACACCAGAGAATTCCATCCGCTTAGTACTAAAAAGCTACTCTTTGGCATTGAAAATTTAAACGACTTTCAAAACAAAATCTTATTTCAGCATGTTCAAAATTATATCAAAGAAACAAAGAGGTTTACATAAAACGTTACTACATTGTTTTTATGGTAATTAACTATAACAAGTACTTTAGGTACAAACAAATGAGTATCTGCTTTAGAATTCATGGTGGGGATTGGTTGGTGGTAGTGTCGACACACAACTAATACAGCAATATTTCTTTTCTTGTTTTTCTTCTCTTTCCTCTTCAATCTTTTCATCTTAAAATGAAAATGTATTGTTACTTAATGCATATTTAATTTAATGTATAACTTTCTTTACTTTATGAAACTGATGTTAATCATTTACAGGGAAGGGCCCACGATAATGTTGTAAAAACTTTTGGCCCAACCCTTTTGTATATTGTGTAATTATGTTAATGTGAATAAATTGATGTATATTTATATATGCAATAAAATATTATTAAACTCAAATGAAAATTTAAGTTTTTTCTAAAAATACCGGAATTATTTTTATATCATGGTAGGAAAATTTCATATTTCATAACAATTATTATGAAATGTAATATTATGAGGTGTGTAAATATTGAATTTTATTGGACGAGTTCACAGTAGTCAAAAATATATTTGGCGATGCGCTAGTCAAGTCTGATATAGGTTGCTTTGCAGCTGTGTACGAGTCAAATAAAATGAGTGTTGTTCTCAATATATAATTAAATTTTAATTTTTGGCATTTGACCTATTATGAATAAAATGACATTTCATTGAAAAACATTTTAGAGCCTCCAGTCATAGGGTTCAATATATCTGGATCGACATTAGATATCTCTGAAGGAGAACGGGCACATGTAAAATGTGAAGCTGACAGCGTTCCCGCCTCCAATGTATCATGGATTGAAGAGCTGAGTAATGGAAACAGAACAAAGAAGCAATGTAACTTGACACCAAACTGCGTATTAAATATTGATACTGATGAAGTTTCAAACAGGCGTTTCAAATGCCAGGTTCACTATAAGACAAAAGTTTACCACAAATATTTGACTATTCACATAAAAGGTAATGTTTTATATCCATGTCCTGTTAAATGGGGGTTTAATGCACATGAAAAAATTAAAAAGTTTAACAAACTTGAAATGTATCCACATTAATATACGCTTGGCCATGCCGTCACGTCTCTGTAAAACGAATATTAGTTTAATATTTTACAATTGGCCTTTAATTTATTTAGATCGTCCATTGTCAGACAGAATGATGTACATCGTTGATACACTTTAATTCACAAAAGGAATAACCACTTTCTGAACATTATCATGTAATACCTGTTTTCTAATACATGTATATAAATAAGTTTCATTTGAACAATTTGAAAGTGTCATTAGCCAATCATAAAGAAACCTTTATATTTTTTTAGATAAAGTTGATGAAGACGATAAGTACAATAACAAACAGAAAACGACCGGCCAAGCGTCGGACAAATCAATCATATGGATAATACTGGGTGCATGTGTTCTTGTGGTCGTCATCATTGTCATAGCTGTCTTGTTTCTTGTCTTCAGAAAAAAAGGTCAAACTCTTCAAGGTAAGATAAGATCAAGGCACGAAACGGACGACTTATTGATTATGAGTCCTGTTGTTAAAACTAGTCAGTAGGAAACTTGGCCTTGCTCCCTGTAGATCTTTGACCTCCGAGTTTTGAGCTGAGAGATACACAACTTAACGCCTTTATAACTAAACCATATTTTTGCATATTAACATCCATGTATATACACATCATATAAAATGTTGGTATAGTATTAGAAAGTCAGTCATTCATACGCTTACTTCCTTTAATTTCTTATTGGTTATGTTATGTTATTCTGGTATTTCACCAATTTAACACGTTAAGGTCATATCCAGGCTTTCCTAGATAACTAACCTGTAATTACAGTAGACTAAATTGTCACCACGAAATTTAGCCTCTTCCTATGATCGAGCCCGCGACCCCTAGATTACAAGTACTTTATGCTTTCAAAATTCATGAAATTTAATTTGTTTACAAATCAGTAAACTATTTGTTATCAATTTAGTTTAATATCTCCCATCTTCTCACACCTTGCATTCTTTCATTTCAACGAATGATCAGTTTTTAATTTTGCCATGAAATGATATACCAAAAATGTTATTTATTTTAAAAGCAACGTTAAAGAAATTGGTATCTCTGCAAAATGGTTGTACATGTATTTTCACAGTATTAGTTATATTTCCATTGCTTTTTTCAAACATGACAGATAAGAGAGAAGGTCGGGTACACCACGACACACAAGAGGGCCATGCAAGGTTAGGGCGTTGTACACGTTATAATTATTTGATGCGCGTTTACTGTCGAAAAAAAATTTTTTGACTAGTAATTTAAAAGCTAGATGATACAAATCCATTTTCATGTCCCGCTTCTTTTGTCTTTGGAAAGTAAATGAAACAGAACGTTATCTATTTATTAATTTGACGTCAATTTTTTAAATGTATCGTAATTATCAACACTATCAACAATATTTTTGTAATTACTATGAAACATATTCTTGTGCGGATAACATATTGTAATAACTGAAACATTTTTTAATGATTTGTACATTCAGAGACACATCATTTACTTTTCTATTTTATATAGTTTGTACATAACAACCATATTACTTTTTTACCAAGATGTACTATACAAAAGTCGGAGGATCGCCCAGCGGGACAATTGCTTTATGCCGACCTGGCCTTTGATCCAAATGCGGCTCCGTCAAAAGCAGCAGTTGCCAAACAAGAAGATTCACCCACAGAATATGTTGATATAGATTATGTGAAGACGAAAGCTAATAAGGAAATTGATGATGTCCCTACGAAACAGGAAAATTTGTAAACTAATTGACAGGATTTTTATTAAACGAGTGGTGTAAATACTTTTTTTAAAATTTAAAACTGTTATTGTCACAATGTGTTTTTCTATTTTGCATATTATTCTACACAGTTTATTACGCATGATTTATTGAAAAAAGAAACATTCATGAAAACAAAGGAAACTGCAAAAATGATATAGACATGTATGTTTTCGTCTTTGTAAAGACTTGGCTAGTTGTGAATAAGTTTTATTATATTTGGAAAGTTCCATGTCATTAGGTTTTACTCATTTGTACATTTGTATATACTTTAACAATGTTTTTAGGCATTTATCTTTAAAGCTTGTAAGGTGTTTATTGGGTTTATTATCAAATACATTGAACCGGAAATAATGAAATAATGAACTGTTTTATTCTATCGTTTTAATGCCTTTCTAGTTAAACTTACATTCTTGAAAGATTGTCATCTATAAAGTCATATATTTTACAGGTAAACTAGGACCACCCAAACTCATCTCGAACTTTTCGATTTTGCAACACCTGTAACGCAAAGAAGAAAATTTATTTATGAAATAATGTTTAACATTAATTTATATTTTTTATATTTCATTTATAGTCAACAATGATTTTGATGAGATATGGTTTTTTAATTTTCCATATGTTACTTACACTTTGCATTTATTAAATACATAACATGATTACTTATTTCCAAAAAAGTGCTTGTTGTTTTACGGGGAAAATACTATTTGTTTTGTAATTTTCATCTGTTTATGCGGAGAAATTATATTTAAATTCGTCTAAATGTAACTGTTCAATGAAAATTAGATTTTCTCACATATTTAACATTTTTCCCTGCCTACAAGATCACTTTCAATGTAACATTTATACATGTACAAGGCAGGTAAACACAATTTTTAAAAACTTTATAATTGTGATTTATCTTTGGTCTATAAAGATGGTCAACATATAAATTTAGTAATCCTTTACCAAAACATTAAGTCTCAACCCGTAACCTGTTGAAACCAAAACTCAGAAGTATTAAGCCAGGCAAGCTTGCACATCCTGATACTTTATAGCTTACTTCAAATATCATTTTTAAATTGATAATGTATACATGTACCTTCAAAAATGCTAGCTGGACGAACCCATTTTATGACATTCAGCAAAAGTGAGTTAGAAATCTATTAAGGTTTAAATTCAACAGTAAAACTTTATTAATTCCATAATCATTTGCTTGATTCTCAAACGAGTTGAAACATATACTTTCACGGTAAATAACACAAAAATATTGTAAGTAAACACAATAAATTGCTCCTGATCAAAATACTAGTATGCTATTCTAAGGAAGGGTTTATCCGTCTATACATGTTTTCGTGCAAATACCATTCACTTTTCATGCAATTTACTTCCACATCTATCTATACATTAATTTTGTTAGTATTATTTTTTTTTTAAATAATAACTTTTACAGCAGATTTGTGTTTTATATAGCTTTATACACTTTATCATTGAATTTATCATTTAATCTTCACAATTATAACAGTATTAATGTTGTAAATACTTGTAAGTTTTCTATATTTTCATAAATTCTACATTGTAATATAGCTCATTTCAACAGCATATAAACAATCTGTTACAATGGTTCTAAATTATTATCACACTGATGATTGTATAGAAAACATAATTTTATTTTAAAACAGAAGCAAAATATTAAGAATGTAACTACACATTAAACCTTTAACTGGATCGGTTAAAGTTGGTTTGGGGGCAAGTTAAGCTTGTTGGTAATCGAAGCTTAAATTTGCTGTCAAAGCAACTTAATTGGTGAATCAATTAGGATAATTTGTAGGTATGTCAAGGATGAAATGCTGAAATAATGTGAAGAATATTTCCAGACGTTGTTTATTGTTGAAAACATTGAAAGTTTATTTGTAATTACCGTATTATGTTTAACTTTAAACTCTGAGAAATCGCCACTACAATACAATGAAAAATTCATTTTATTGCATTTTAAAGTATATTCCTAATATATTGAAAGATTGTATAAATTTATATTTTGATGTTATAGAATACTCTGTACTCTGCTTCAATACAAATATGTAAACAATAAAGGTATATTTTATGAAAATTTTTACTTTTGTTTTTCGTGTCACTATTTTTGTCTAAAAGGACAATGGCCACTCAAAAGAATGGCCATGGAATTTTAAGACACACAAAAAAGTCGCCTCGTAATTTTAAAGCAAATCTTTTTTAAGAGCCAGGGTCTTCATGAAGTCGTTCGTTCTAAGAAAGGGATGTCAAACCTTAATCAAATAAAGAACACATTTGTCATTGCCAAATAAAAACAGATTTGATACTTTATTTATATTCCTGGTGGTCTTAATGGCTTTAATGTATATGATTATTTGAACACAAAAGGTAATGCTCCACAAAAGTCAAATCCTAAAAGCGTAATCCTTAATTACTTAGTACTTTATAAGAATGACTGACCAAACGACAATACATAATGTTTGTTTGATTGTTATTATATCTCAAAACGATGCCATTTACTATCAAAAGTAATTTTGCTCTGCACGGCCATATTTGGTTGAATTCGTTGAATAAGAAAAATCACCAATTCTCCATACCCAAAGATATTTAGTATTAAAAGACTTTTATACTAATTTCAACAATCAATGTGTTTGTTTTTTATTCGAAATGACCAAATT
The DNA here is from genome assembly GCF_026571515.1 of Ruditapes philippinarum. NCBI lineage: Eukaryota > Metazoa > Mollusca > Bivalvia > Venerida > Veneridae > Ruditapes > Ruditapes philippinarum. The sequence continues at coordinate 27,873 of NW_026860990.1, forward strand.
GGAAGGTTAGAGAATATATTGTTGTACAAATATCTGATGGCAAGATAGATGGGATATTCTGTCTGTATTTGATAACGCATACGTCTACCGTTTCTGTTCAGTAACCGGAAAATTTTTTGTTTTAGTAAATTTAAAGATTCTAAACGTATATAGACATTAGAGATTTAAAGGACAACAATACAACATCCTTTAATGTTAGACTTTTCAGCAATGTACCTGAAATATTGTTTGGCTCAGCGAGTCATAAGAGCAAAGCAAAGACGAGGCCCAAAATGTTACAAAATAGGGAAAATCAAAGAAAACGACAAGAAGATAGCGAACAATTTGGAAAATAAAATAAATGTAAACCACCCGTTTATGCAAAAAGATCAGGAATGAGGTCACAAACGATCAACGCCGAAAAGTCCCTGAGGATGAAAATGTGATAACATTGGACCATTCATTTGTACAATTTCACGACGTCAACAACTGATGCAAATAGATATTGAAAATGTAATGCTTAAACAAAGATCGGGAAAAAGTGTACATGATGATAAATGCAGGGGAACCAACAAAGATGAGTTGGCCTTGTATACTAGATTCGTCTATTTCTATACATGTTAATAACAGTTTTTTCGTAAACTGATTGTCACATCCAATTTACCCTACCAAAGTATACTGAAGAATCACTAAATCACTTGATTAGTTGTTAACAAGATGCTAATCAAATTTGATTAAACACAGTTAATATGAGTTAAGGGAAAAACGATTTCTTCTCTTTTTGGTCCAATCACTATAAATAATACCAATTATATAGTGCCAAAAATTGCCTGTTCTTTGTGCACGATATTCTCTGTCGTACTATCAAGAGTGATCAAGTTTAGGTTTTCGTTTTATTTAATCCGTCATTTATTCAAAAGCATTATTTTATACGTCCTAAAAAAATTATAGTTTTAATAGATCATATTTTAATGTTTGCATGACTGTTCCTTTTACGTAAGAATGTATTACTGCAAAAATGCCTTACCTGCTTTTCAATGGTTTATCTTCTATAACTACGTACTTATAGTAAGTAGCACTAGACTGTAATAACACAATAGCTCCGATGTACGACGGTCATCAGCTGAGGCATGTTTCAAGAAAACCGTGTTAAAATATGAAGAAAAAACAAGATCAACGATAGAATGGCATTTAATGAACGCACCCCTAGTCCCCTACACGACCCAGTAACACTGGGTTGCTGGCAAGGAACCTAGTAGAAATATTAACACATTAAAGTGAATTTCGGGATTCAACGAAATTGCACGCGGCTAATTACTGTCGTTCTCCAGGATATTACAAACTAAATTAAGATCCTAGTCTACTGGAATGTGCTCTGTCATAAAACTCTGCTTTACATACAATTTTAAATATGAAATTCGCTGAACAGACCTGATTTAGTCTCGTACAATTGCTAAGGAATTTTGTTCTCTAGTAGTTGCAACACGGTGATGGACAATAACAGTCGTCACTTGTGGAAATCCTTCAAAATGAAGATTGCAAAATGTAATCCTCTTCTAACTAGGCTCTTTATTTAGCTTTAATCCTAGTAGGAACTATAACTATATATTTTAAACTATGCAAATGAATGTTTAATGTGCTACCGTTTGCTCTCCTTTATTCATTACTATTCTATCGTTGCCTTCTACTCGTATGTATACTGTACATGTACTTAAAATATTTAGCATTGTGTTTATTTTATCATTAATAATATAAACAAATCAAGACACAAATTTCTACTTTTTTGATTCTAATACTACATCAAAATTGAAAATCAACAACATACAAAAATGACAAACCATCCGTGAAGGATGTAACTAGATGTCAAAATGAAATTGTTGCTTAATACACCCCGCATTTTTCGAGCTAGCTGCTGACTGACGCCAAAGAGAGTGACACCGTATTTTATTAAATGGCACGCATGTGTCATAATGCATTAACCATAATCATCTCCGTATTAACACATCTGCGGATTTGTTACATTTTAATTTTCACTTTATGTATTGTTGAATGTTTGAAATTTTCTTAGTCGCTAATTATCGTGGACTGTAGATTGAATCTACTACTACAATGCAGGAATATTCTCAATCAGACAAAGCCTGCAATATTTTCGATTGGTGCGTTCTTTAGGGATTCAATTTTTCTCCATTCTGTAAAAGTTAATGTTTGTACAGTTTTAAATGTTCAAAGGTGAACGAAACTTCTATATCCGGGAATTATAAATATCCTAAACGAATCATTTCATTGGCTTTTAATAATGAACCTGCCCAGAGTTTTCAGTTTACTGCGACTTGGCTGAATAGCTATCCTATTGCTACTCTTGGATAAATCAAATTCACTGGTTGACCTGGTTTACAAAATAAACATGGTTGGCGTCCGCGCCGAAGCGCGACGCCCCTTATGGAATGAAATCAGACTTTGTGAAAGGGCGTCAGCAACTTCTCGGGCCATTTCGTCGGTCACAATAGCCGATCATTCCGATTGGTATAAGGGTATTTGATTTATCAAAAATGAAATGTCGCGAACAATGAATAGCGAACTGGAGAATTTCGCAATGCGAAATTATTTTATCCGTCAATTAATCGCGCTCTTCGGGTTTTCTTATTAATCATTTTGTAGTACACACATTGGGTTATTGTATATTGCTGTACCTATAAATAGAATGATGACCTTAACATTGTGAAAGTCCGAAAATCTATTTATAGAAGTAGTTTTAGTTTAAGGAAACGGTCATTCGTGTTGAGCTATGGTTATTATTAACCAACTGGAGAATTTTGCAGGAAATGAAATATGAAAAATGAAACATGTTTAAACAACTAATTGCACTTGGATATTATAGACCTGTATATTTTGGATATTATCGTTAATATTGATAGAATTTTAAGTGCCTAATAATATTCTAATCTCTAGCATGCCTACCAAAGTTCATGATGAACAATGTCTTTCGTCCGACCATTCATAAATATTATACAATTCTGATAAATACCAATTGACCATTGAAAAGTTTATAAGAATATCTAGTCATCAGATGTCTACTAGTTCATCTTCACTTGCTGCATTTCTTGCATGGACGCCCTTTGATGCTTTGCATCAATGCTTTTCTTGCTTTGTTTTGTAATACTGTTCTGAATAATTAATCTTTCATTGATTCTTATAATGCTGCTAAAATTTGGAATGGTCAATCGGTATAAATCGTATTTTATTCGTTACGATTACTTTAATAGGTTATGTAGATCTAATTTCATCTAACCTATTATTTAATTATTTCATATGTATAAGATAGATGTTTATTTAGGTAAAAGCACACATAAACATAATACATACTTTTATGCATTTTTATATAACAAGGTAATAAAACAAACTTGTCATAAAATATTTGGGAAGTTTGTCAAGCTTAACTATCACTGGTTGACCTATCGCAGGACACGTGTAACTGTTAGAGCGTTAAAGCAATGTATGCACTTCAAAAACTCCTTTATATGATGTTACAAGTTGTACAAAGAAATTGAGAAATTTTCTTTAAACACTTTTCGGAGGGATTCCCGTTTCAACAGCACTGTAAAGGTCATATGAGGACTTTTCAGCTTAACTGGTAGAGGAAATCCTCAGGTGCCTTTCCGTGTATTAATTCAGGCCTGAAAGGTGACCTTAGTAAAAACACTGACGTTGGAGCAGGTGGTTTAAAGTAAAAATAAGCATTTATAAAAGATAAACTTGTCTTAAGAAAATAATGGATGAAATAAATGTTTAATTAGGAGAACGAATGCATAATTTTTGCTTACAAATCGCCACCTTCTTGCATTAATGTGTTAATTCCTATAAAAATGTTTCATATGGTTTAACCCGTTACTGTAAGATGATACATTTTCGAAAAAGTGCAATAGGGATTTTGTGTATCCAAAAGTTGTCCCGTACTGCATTTCAGTGTTGTTGTATTTTTTTGGTCCTTCGGGATTATTGATTCCAGCACTTTTAAGTGTTGAAAGTTGAATACCGCTCAAGCCGGGGGTAGGTAGCGTGATGGATGTTGCACTTTTTCATTATCCCTTATGTATAGACTCAATGAAACCAAGTCTGCAACTTTCATGTAATTTTGTTGTGATAAATGCTTCCGAGGGATCACACTTTTTGCAGATTTTAATAATTCACAACAACAGGTGCCTAGCGCTGTGCAGCAGCTGTAAAAAGTTGACCCGTACTTCACTTCAGTGTTGTATTTTTTTGTTCCTTCCGCATCATTGGTTCCAGCCCTTTAAAATGTTGAAAATTGAATACCGCTCAAGCCGGTGCTAGGGGGTGTGAGGGATGTTGCATTTATTCATTATCCTTCATGTACAGACTAAATGAAACCCAGTCTGCAATTTTCATGTAATTTTGTGTTGTGATTAAATCTAGTGCTTCACACTTTATCCAGATTTCTACTAAGAATAAATTAATCCCAATATGAACGAGTTTATATTTCTGGTTACATAAATATTACAATATTGTATCTGCTTGATTGAATTACATTTATATCAATATTGACGTGACTGTTTGATGTGTTAAGAAGTTCACCAATCGTAATCACCCAAATTATTTTACATAAAATAAACAAGTCCGCGGTATCTGAAACGTTATTTTTGCAAAACAAATATTGCTGTTCAACAGGCCTAGTTTTCTTTCCTTACTAAAATCCTAGTGGTCATTAAATGGCTATATGACAAGAGCACTTATCCCTTTGATTTTAATCTGATACCGTAATCTGATAAACGGTCGGTGGAATATTTAAAAGGCTATATGACGTAAATGACTATTTGTTTATGAAATTTGACATTCAAAACGCCAATACTAACTAGTATGTCCTTGTTTGGTAAACATGCTCACGTACATATGTAAATATAAACAAACAAACACAAGAAATAATTGACACACTTGACCTTATCCTGTGAATTCAACGCGGACACATGCAAGCATATGCAAAATGACATAGTTGACAATATCTTGAAAAAGAAAAGTGTTCACGTAAAAGGGTCTCGCTTAAATCTAAACATATACATAAGCAATTAAAGACATACATGATGAATTATCCTGTTAGCAAAAGTATTAGTAATAACAAACATATTTTTTGACAAAAATAAGCACGCATATGATTGGTGTCAGTGGCAATGTGGTTAACGTGGCTAATTTTAAATACTGCCGCTGTTGGTTCGGTTCCCTCCAGTGACTTTCTTTCTCATATAAGCAAAATGAATTAATTTTAGTCTATCATACAAAAATAAAAATAAATGAAAAATTATCCAATTATGGTCTGTAAAATGGATTAAATGCTTAAAGGTTGGGGAAAAAATTCTGAGAGTACGCCAAATACGACCAGTCCTTATAAGTACTAAAACTGACTATAATTGTTGTGTTTTTTTTTTTTTTTTTGTTTTTTTTTCGTGCATGCCGTAGACAATGGATAACACATGAATACACAGTCATTGCAAAATAAGTACACACTTTTGTATCTTTAGACGAGGATAATTAAAAGCAAACACACACACATTCAATACGTCAAAGTTTTACCATTACATATATTTTATAAAAAGGCAACATTTTTTATCGATTTTATTTATATAATTTAGAGTAAAAACATAACAATAACATATTAGCAACAAAATGTTGCAGATTTTCAAATGAGGTGGTAGGTTCGACAACATTCGCCTGCACAGACATAGATACTCCTCAGAGCTTAAACATTGAATAGTATTTAGTAATCTAATTAAACTTAGCCGTTCGTCATATAGTCTTAACGTGACTGAATCAATTACCAACTATTTCCCCCAAGAGTCTTTGAACTTCTTAAACATAAGATAATAGGATTATCTAAATTTGTTTATTTGTTTCGTCATCCGTAAAGTTAAGTTTATAAAACTGTGGTCAAAATGAGACCAGCAATTATATGCAGGTTTAAAGGCAATGAAATCGTTTGTAAAGACTAAGTATAGGGTACTTTCGAAACTGTTTGTCTGGATCTCTATTTTAACTTATTCTTTTACTGAAGGTATGGAATTTTTACAAGTCTGATTAAAATGATTTTGAATAACACATTGAAAAAAAGATAAGAATATTTTTTCAACGACAAAAAAATATTTTTTTTAAAAAGCATATGGCATTTTATTGACTTTGCTCAAGTCGCAAATTTTAATATTATTATTTCTGTATGTCGTTTAAAAATTCATGAGCAAATTATATATTAATATTATAGCATTCAATTTTATGCTTCAATATATTGACTCATAAAGCTACATTATGAGTAAAAAAAGTTTCAAAAATATTGTTATACAAAATGTACATACATTATAGAAGTTTAAATGCGAATCTCATTTTTGATAAGTAACGGGAAAAATATAGACGATCGCTCCAAACAGTAAATAAAGCTGGGTAGTGGAAAAAAAAGCACTCAAATTTTTAATTTTTTGTAACTTTTGTAAGTATTTTATACAAAAGCTTTATCAAAGGCAATGTTTTCCATATGAAAAATGATGAATTCATTTATGATATTTGAATACGGAAACGTGTCAATCGGATGAAAACTTGTTAGAATCAATTGCTAGACAATCTCGATTTATCCGGGTCAAATTAGGAATCGTACAATTGTCGAATGTAGAGAAACAAAACTGTTTTATATTGTTAATCATCATTTCTTAGACTCTAGTAATAGTTATTGTCGCATTACACATTCAAAATTATCAATATACATATATATCAATTATTATAGATAAAAATGTAAATTTATGGTCAGTCAAACTGCATAATCTTTAAAGAAATTCTAATTTAATTTTACATACCTTTTGATACTACTAGCTTTAACAACAATCAATTTGATGAAAAGTATTTGATAAAAAAATACTATATTTTCATTGTATTTTACTATACTGTATTTAACCATCAATGCGTTACATTACCTGTTATGTAAAGGCGTTATATTACCTGTTCGGTAAATTGATTTATGAATAATGGGTGAATAAATTATTGTATATTTAAAAGCTAACTTTGTATACAATGCAGGTGCTCATGTGAGTAAAATAGAACCGAAGTATGGGAGTTTGGCTGGAGAGACCAGGCTGACAATCTATGGCGGAGGTATGTATTATCTGATATAGAACTTTTGATATTTTCTTCTTTACTTTTGACATTCTTTCTATTTTTATGGCATTTTTTGTATACTTTTGACATTTTTTTTCTAAATTCTTAAGATTATTTTATACTTTCGGTATTTTGTTCTATACTTTTGACAGTTTCAAAACTTTTGACAATTTTTTCTATACTTTTGATATCTTTTCTATGCTTTTGGCATTTTTTTTCTATACTTTTCCGATTTATTTTAAATACATGTTACTGGTTAACACTCATTTCGAAATCATAGCCAATTCTGATATAATAAATTTAGATAAGTAAGATTTTTATGACCCAGACAGTAAAGTTGAAATAGTACTGAGTGTGTTGTCTTGGGAAAAAGAAACTTTACTATATAAAAGAAAGTATGAGCAAATTCATTGATATTAAGCATAATTTTATTCTTAAGTTTAAATTACCTTTTCAACAAAACAACGTTTCTTATTAAATCATTAAAAAAAATTCTCGCACAACATATGAAAATACATATTAATTTTCTCAAATCATTTTACCAGGATTCTCAGCGGACCAGTTCAGTCAAAATGATGATCCAAACGTGGGTAACAGGGTGTACTTGGTCGGTGAATCTGGCACGGAATTCTCGTGCATAGTACACAAAGACGGCTGTACAGAGACTCAGATTATGTGCTATACCCCCAGGTATAATCAGAAATTGGTTTATATATTCGTTTTTTATTGGAGTAAGGGTAGTAGTAATGATTGTAGAAATGTCTAATTATAATAAAAACCTTTTTATGTATTTTATTAGAATTGTTATAATTACATAATTTTCACTCAGATGATATTTTTTATTATATACCTATAAATTTTCTCCCTAAAATACACGCAAATATTGAAGCGCAAATACGCTTCAACGGATAGAAATTTCCGTATTATGTTAGTGACAAATACGGTACCATATATGGAAGTGCCGGACTATTTTTGACGTTGGTTCCGATCTTACATTTGTATTACGTTGCATTTTGGAAACGGGAACCAAAATTGTAAAGGCGTGGCCAGTTTGCAAGAATTACGTATTAATCCGTCAGTCATGAATTTATTTCTTGACAACTACATTTCATTTTCTGAATAAAACGAAAAGGTATATAATAAAAGGAAAATTATGTTGTAGTAGCTTTCTGAGACTATGTATTTTTCTACTCGCAACGTTGGAAAATTGATATCTCACTCGACCTTCGGTCTCGCGAGATATCAATTTTCCACCGCTGCTCGTAGCAAAATACAGAGCCTCAGAAAGATACTACAACATAATATTCCGTATATATTTGCAGAGGTATGACGGAGGAGGACCACTATGTCAAGGTCAAGGTTGACGGTGATGTTGTTGCAGACAGTGACCTGTGTGGCGGTGATCCGACCAGCTTCAAGTGTACTTTCAAGGTAACGCACTTTTTTTGCAAATATCAAGATTTTCATTTCATTTTTTGATTGTATAAATCAATATTTTCACTCAAGATTTAAATACGGACAAAAATTAATTTGTTAGCAATTTATTTTCTATTTCAATTATATTTCCTCCGTACAGATACTTTCGTTTTAGCAAAAACGTTATTCTGACATGATTGAAAAGCTTTCAAGAGTAGATGATTAGACAGATTTGATGAATACATTCATACTGTGAAATTAACTGACAGTGA
>NW_026860991.1:0-18107 GCF_026571515.1 Ruditapes philippinarum
AGCGGTGACAGACAGGGTAATTTTAGATTTTACGTTTGATGTTGCCATTTCTACGTACTCCGTGAGATCGGGATTTACGTTTACGAATATTCAGAATAAGAAAATATATCAATGTTTGGATCTTTAGAGATGTACCTTGTCGAAAAATATTGTCATTTAGGCCAAGTGGGAAAGGCGTTTGTAAGTTCTTGATCCATTTTAATTCTGCTAAGTGTCTAACTTTAACTTTAAAACTAGCAGAAGCATCAGAATCATAAAATTATTTGTTCCACTGGTTGAATTGAAACATTTTTAAATGAATGACCATCTTTACGAAAATGTTGATATAGAAGAAAAAGTTGTAAATTTTGTGCGAATTTCTCATTTTATAAAAATGTTCACGGAATCGAATTTTAAGAGAACGTCCTGTCTGACCAACATATACTGTATGCCACACCCAGGGGTGTTTCAAGTTAAAACATAAACAAAATGAGTTGCCTTTCAGTCAATATCTGTATTTAAAATAATATTAAAAGTTCTCCCATTTACATTAGAGGTTATTGTAGACCTGTGCGATAAAAAGTTACAACATCCGCACCTCTTAGAATTACACTTATTCAAATAGAAGGATACACTCTAGCACTATGAGGATAATTAGTATGTGTGATATTATATTTCTTAAGAATGGTATGTTTTATAGGAGAAAGCCTAATGCGTAAAGAATTATTAAAAATATTAGAGTTAGTGATCGTGGAATATAAAATGAATTTAACAGATGAAAAGTTTAAAGGCGAAAGAACGACGGATGGTGTTCGTCTAGGTGTACTGTAATTTCTAATCTGTAAAAGAATTAGTAGACGTAGAATGTACCCGAAGAAGTGAAGAAAGTGTGTATTGTTTCTATTCAATGTATTCATAATTATATGTAGTAATAAAATGATTCCGTGTCCAGTGGGGCACCAATATTAAAGTAACGAGACTAGAATATTAGTGCCACATTGTACACAGAACCTGCAAAATGGTAAGATTAAAGAAAATTTGGGTATAAAAATAAAATAAAGTGGAAATAAGTATAAACCATTAGTCTATGAAGGCTAGACATGGAGGGGGACACCGACACTGAACGCCGAACAATCCCTTGAGGATGAAAATATAACAACATTGATTGCAGCCCTTTGGGACTGAATTGTCTTAATGTTCGTCTTCTGCCTTGATTCGTCGGGCCCTTGTAGGTGATTTTCTTGTGATCTGTCTTCCTTTAGGACATCAAGTACTTTTTTTATGGTCATTGGGTTTACTTTTATATGTTTCTACATAATCATTACTTGGCGGTGATTTATTTTATTTACAATGTCTCATTTATAGGAACACGGTGGGGCTAAGAGTGAGGTTTGGTGCACCATTAACCGGTTTAAACTCCCCAGCAGTACTTGTGCTGCTGACCGTTCCAAGGCGGCGCCCCTCGTGTTCCTCAGATGTATGTCTATGTTCTTTTATACTGTTTTGGTTGACACTTTTGCTTGTGTCCCTTGTTGTTTTCTCGTCTACGGTAAGTATCTTCCCCTTTGCCCCTAGTTTTTATTTCTTTGATTTACCATTCCCCCCCCCCTTCCCCCGGTTTCCTGTCCAATTCCCCTGTGCCCTTTGACTTTGTGGGCCTATTATTAAATCATTTATTTGTTTTCTTTGAATTCCTTATCAGTTACAAATTATTTATCATTTAAGAGTTTGACCTGTCTTGTGCCCTGTCCTGTTTTTGTTTGGGGTCCGCCTGGGCTCCTTGTCACTGGTTCTTGTTGCTGGGTCGTACGGGGGGTTGCGTTCATTGAACGCCGCCTTTCCTTGTTGATCTTGTTCCATGTTCACAACCGTGTTGTTTGTGCCGTGTGGCGGCTGTAAAAAGTCTCCCCGTACATGCAATCAATGTTGTTATATTTTCATCCTCAAGGGATTGTTCGGCGTTCAGTGTCGGTGTCCCCCTCCATGTGTCATATGGGGTTGCGTTCATTGAACGCCGCCTTTCCTTGTTCATCATATTTTATCATATTCAATGTGACACAAAGTGCCATTCAATGAAAAGCGGCGCGTGGTCCCCAAGTAAAAGAATGTGTGTGCCCCAAACGAAAAACAATAGGCGGAACTAAATAAAATGGAATTTTACGTCAAAAGTCAAAGTTAAATAGCAGGCAGCATATCCCGAGGGTGATTCAACATTATTCAAGTAGGAATATTGGAACCACCCAAATCGAAAAAGCCAAATAGTTGAAACTAAAACAATACCACAAACACAAAAAGATAAATACAGAATCCCTAAAGAAAAATTCTGGAAACAAAGTGATCCCTCGGAAGCATTAATCACAACAAAATAACATAAGAATTGCAGACTCGGTTTGATTGAGTCTGTACATGAGGGATAATGAATAAGTGCAACATCTCTCACGCCCCCTAGCACCGGCTTGAGCGGTACTCAATTCTCAACACTTTATAGTGTTGGCATCAATGATCCCGAAGGACCAGAAAATATAACAATAGATAAATACAGAATCCCTAAAGAAAGCCCAACACGGCAAAATTGAAAATGTTGCAGGCTCGTTTGATTGAGCCTGTTCATGGACGGCACTGGAAAGTGCAAGTTACCGTCCACGCCCCCTAGCACCGGCTTAAGCAGAATTCAACATTTAAACGTGAAATAGTAAAATTTTGAATTTAGAAACATCCGCAGATGTGTTCATACGGCGGTTATCATGGAACCCTAACCCTAACCGAGTCTGCAAATCTTATGTTATTTGTTGTGATTGATGCTTCCGAGGGATCACTTTGTTTCCGAAATTTTATACTTCACAACAGCAGGTGTCAAGTGCCGTGTGGCAGCCGTAAAAAGTTGCCCCGTACTTCACTTCAGTGTTGTTATATTTTCTGGTCCTTCGGGATCATTGATGCCAACACTATAAAGTGTTGAGAATTGAGTACCGCTCAAGCCGGTGCTAGGGGGCGTGAGGGATGTTGCACTTATTCATTATCCCTCATATACAGACTCAATCAAACCGAGTCTGCAATTCTTATGTTATTTGTTGTGATTAATGCTTCCGAGGGATCACTTTGTTTCCGGAATTTTATCCTTTGTGATTCCATCGCATTCTGCCCATCTCACAAATGTAAGAGAAAATAGAGTGAAATAAGAATCCCTAAAGAATGCCCAACACGGCACAATTGAAAATGTTGCAGGCTCGATTTGATTGAGCCTGTTCATGGACGGTACTGTAAAGTGCAAACTACCGTCCACGTCCCCTAGCACCGGCTTAAGCAGAATTCAACATTTAGCATGAACTGGTAAAATTTTGAATTTTTAAACATCCTCATATGTATTCATATGGCGGTTATCATGGAACCTTCAATGTGACACGTTTGTGCCATTCCATGAAAAGCGGCATATGGTCCCCAAGTAAAAAAATGCGTGTGTCCTAAACGAGAAAACAATGGGCGGAACTAAATAAAATGGAATTTTGAAAGGGGATCTGATGTTATGAAGCCTGCATATCACAGATGTTAATAACGTCAAAAGACAAATTTAAAAAGCAGGCCTCATATCCTAAGGGTGATTCAACAGTATTCAAGTGACGAATACTGGAACCACCCAACAAGAAGGATGCCGAATAGATAGAACTAAAATACCACAGGCGCAGTATGGCAACTCTGCAGGCTGAAACAAAAAATCTGGAAACAAAGTGATCCCTCGAAGCATTAATCACAACAAAATTACAAGAGAATTGCCGACTCGGTTTGTCGATTTTGTCGTGTTAGGCTTTCTTTAGGGAGTCTGTATTTCTCTATTTGATTGAGTCTGTCCATGAGGGATTATTGATGCCAGCACTATTAAGTGTTGAGAATTTTGTACTTCACAACAGCAGGTGTCAAGTGCCGTGTGGCAGCAGTAAAAAGTTGCCCCGTACTTCACTTCAGTGTTGTTATATTTTCTGGTCCTTCGGGATCATTGATGCCAACACTATAAAGTGTTGAGAATTGAGTACCGCTCAAGCCGGTGCTAGGGGGCGTGAGGGATGTTGCACTTATTCATTGTCCCTCATGTACAGACACAATCAAATCGAGTCTGCAATTCTTATGTTATTATGTTGTGATTAATGCTTCCGAGGGATCACTTTGTTTCCAGAATTTTGTACTTCACAACATCAGGTGTCAAGTGCTGTGTGGCAGCCGTAAAAAGTTGCCCCGTACTTCACTTCAGTGTTGTTATATGCCCGAAAGGGCATATTATGTTATACCCCCTGGCGTCTGTCTGTCCGTCCGTCCGTTAGCAATTTGGTTTCCGGAGCATAACTTAAGTTCCATTTGGCCCACAATGTTCAAACTTCATAGGATGATTGTCCATATTGGGTAGAAGACCCCTATTGATTTTGGGGTCAAAAGGTCAAGGTCACCATGACCTGAAAACAGTTTCCGGAGCATAACTTAAGTTCCATTCGACCCAAAATGTTCTAACTTCATAGGAGGATTGTCCATATTGGGTTGAAGACCCCTATTGATTTTGGGGTCAAAGGTCAAGGTCACTATTACCTTAAAACTGAAAACAGTTTCCGGAGCATAACGTAAGTTCCATTCGACCCACAATGTTCAAACTTCATAGGATGATTGTCCATATTGGGTTGAAGACCCCTATTGATTTTGGGGTCCAAAGGTCAAGGTCACTATGACCTTGATACTTAAAACAGTTTCCGGAGCATAACTTAAGTTCCAATTGACCCACAATGTTCAATTTTCATAGGATGATTGTCCATATTGGGTTGAAGACCCCTATTGATTTTGGGGTTCAAAGGTCAAGGTCACTATGACCTTAAAACTGAAAACAGTTTCCGGAGCATAACTTAAGTTCCTTTTGGCCCACAATATTCAAACTTCATGGGATGATTGTCCATATTGGGCAAAAGACCCCTATTGATTTTGGGGTCACTAGGTCAAAGGTCAAGGTCACAATGACCTTAAAACCAAAAACAATTTCCGGAGCATAACGTAAGTTCCATTTGGCCCACAATATTCAAACTTCTTAGGATGATTGTCCATATAAGGTAGAAGACCCCTATTGATTTTGGGGTCACAAGGTCAAAGGTTAAGGTCATTATTAATAACTTAAGTATTAATCAACCTACAGCTGTAAAATTTTATAGGATGAACAGCGAATTCCCATGTCTTACAAATGCTTCATCCTTACTAAAAAAAAAAACACTTTCGGGCATATAATGCTCCGCCTAGCGGTGCTCTTGTTATATTTTCTGGTCCTTCGGGATCATTGATGCCAACACTATGAAGTGTTGAGAATTGAGTACCGGTCAAGCCGGTGCTAGGGGGCGTGAGGGATGTTGCACTTATTCATTATCCCTCATGTACAGACTCAATCAAACCGAGTCTGCAATTCTTATGTTATTATGTTGTGATTAATGCTTCCGAGGGATCACTTTGTTTCCAGAATTTGATACCTTATCATAAGAAAAATGTTCAAGTGCTTTACAGCTGTCGGCATATTTTGCAAAAATGTAAGCAAATAGCACGATTGTTTTTGCCGATACTTATTTCAGTATTGAAAACCTTTTCATATATAATAAGTGTTTTCTCTAATTTTAGGAATAATTGTTTTTGCACTCCTTTTTTATGGTATGAACTGTTTATTTGTGATTTAGCACTACCAAAAACGGAAGCCGTGCATTTACTGTAGTATGTTTTCTTTTAAGATAATAAAGTTTCTGTTAAAACTTTATATTATGTCTAATTACAACCCATTGAGACGCAGGTTAAGATAATTTTCAGTTTCAAATTATTATCATAGGGAATTTAATATTCCTTTAAAAGTCAATAGTCACTCACTCTTTTCTTAATCAACGATGAAAGGACTAATGGTAAAAATCAATTTACCGGGCATTCCACAGAAATTCCAAAAAAAATAAATATAAGAGAAACAAGTAGAATCAATTACTATCGCTTCAGTTGTTTCAAATTAAAAAGAATCTGATTTTGTTTCAATATAAAGCCACTTAAGCAAATGTTTATTCAATTGTCCTTTGAACTGGGCCAAAGTAGAACAGATTGTTATCGCTTTGATTTGTTTCAATTGATATGTTAAAATAAAATGGAACATTGAAAATATGAAAAGTGTGGCAGAAGCTTGTTCAGATCAAATTTATTTTCAATATAATACACTAAAAAATTGAAACCTATTCACAAGTCATTTGGTTTTCAATCCCATTATTCTCTTGCTCTTTATATGATAAAGAAATAAGTTACATTCATACCTTTGCGTATCTTGAATCAATTTAGGTACACAAATACAGCTTCGGTTCATAAAACAGTGGATGGTTGAACATGTTACGTATCATATCACATGGTGCGTAATATATTGGTAGATCAATTTGCATATGAAATATTAGTCTGGAGTTCCTTCCCCTTATACTACGTTACTTTTCAGTCTTACAGTCTTAAAATAGATAAATACAGAATCCCTAAAGAAAGCCCAACACGGCAAAATTGAAAATGTTTCA
Source organism: Ruditapes philippinarum (assembly GCF_026571515.1). Classification (NCBI taxonomy): domain Eukaryota; kingdom Metazoa; phylum Mollusca; class Bivalvia; order Venerida; family Veneridae; genus Ruditapes; species Ruditapes philippinarum. The sequence goes on from NW_026860991.1 coordinate 6,525, forward strand.
AGCTCGGTTTGATTGAGCCTGTTCATGGACGGTACTGGAAAGTGCAAGTTACAGTTACCGTCCACGCCCCCTAGCACCGGCTTAAGCAGAATTCAACATTTAAACGTGAAATAGTAAAATTTTGAATTTAGAAACATCCGCAGATGTGTTCATACGGCGGTTATCATGGAACCTTCAATGTGACACTTCCGTGCCATTCCATGAAAAGCGGCGTATGGTCCCCAAGTAATAAAAAGCGTGTGCCCTAAACGAGAAAACAATGGGCGGAACTAAATAAAATGGAAATTTGAAAGGGGATCAGAGGTTATGAAGCCTGCGTATCACAGATTAGATAAAGTTTTTCCTTGTTGATCTTGTTTATCATATTCACTCTTTCAGTTTTAACTTTTCGGCATTTTCTTGTTTGGTGGTTATGTTGGTTGGTTATGTATTCTGATGTGGTGGTTTGCCTGCCCGTGCTCTGCCTTGTACCCTGTCCTGTTTTTATTTGGGGTCCTCCTGGGCTCCTTGCCGCTGGCGCTTGTTGCTGGGTCGGGTGGGGGCTGCGTTCATTGAATGCCGCCTTTCCTTGTCGACCTTGTCTATCATATTTTTTTCCAATATTCCTACTTTAATAATGTTGAATCACCCTTAGGATATGTTGCCTGCTTTTTAACTTGTCTTTTGACGTCTTATCTGTGATACGCAGGCTTCATAACCTCTGATCCCCTTTCAAAATTCCATTTTATTTAGTTCCGCCCATTGTTTTCTCGTTTAGGGCACACGCTTTTTATTACCTGGGGACCATACGCCGCTTTTCATGGAATGGCACGGAAGTGTCACATTGAAGGTTCCATGTAAACCGCCGTATGAACACATCTGCGGATGTTTCTAAATTCAAAATTTTACCATTTCATGTTTAAATGTTGAATTCTGCTTAAGCCGGTGCTAGGGGGCGTGGACGGTAGTTTGCACTTGACAGTACCGTCCATGAACAGGCTCAATCAAACCGAGCCTGCAACATTTTCAATTTTGCCGTGTTGGGCATTCTTTAGGGATTCTTTTTTTCTCTTTTTTACAATAATCCTTCATGCTGGCTTGCATGTGCTTAATAGCTATGTCATTATTGTTGTAATACAGTATAGCTTTGGCATGTGAACCAACTCTTCCAGCCCATCCAATTTCCTGAACATAGGCTAAAATAAAATGTATTTGTGAGGTTGATCAAAAGTTACAGACTTGTACTAAGGCAGGAGGTAGGGTGTATATATATATATATATATATATATATATATATATATATATATATATATATATATATATATATATGTTTAATGGATCACTTTGTTTCCAGAATTTTGGTCTACTTCAATTTGTTTCAGGTACAATGAGACATATAGATGGTCTGCAATAAACCACTGATTACCTTTCAATTAAGGTTGAATGAAAGAATGTAAATTAATAAATTGTATAATTATTATTCAGATTGTATGAGTGTACATGTATATTTAAAATTGTAAAATTCATGTTTTAATCCATAGGATGAATAACAAACACTCACAATAATATAGTACATTTTTACACTTGAATTGCGTTTTGAACTTTTTATCTTTTTAAAGTTATGTGTTTAATATTATATAATTTGTTAGTGTGTTAGATGAAATTCTATTTCATCGAGTGAACTTTAAAAACAGTTTTGTCACAAGTGGCTGAGCATAAAGATTTAAATAAATAAGGATCTTACTTTCTAGAGTGGACCACCATGTATTACACGCTTCACATTTTTTAGGTCTGCACCCATGCCAAGTGCCACTGATGCAAATATAAGTCTAATGCTACAGTCCTGGGATGGCTTTTGCAGACTAGCAAAGATCATTTGTTTTAGCTGTAAACATGAATAAGAAAATAAATATATACATATATATATATATCAATTAACGTATAGCAGTAACAGATTACAGATTGTCTTTTAAAGTATTTCAAACCAAAGACTTCTCGAATGAGCCTAACCAGTAATGATAATAAATAATGTTCTAAGATATACTTAACAAAATACTATTAGTGTTCTGCCGATGTATATTTAACCCATACTTGCCTTGCCATTGCTGTCTTCCATTGATGAAAAGAACAACCTTTGCCTGTTCAGTTGTTCTTTCCCCATCGTAGAAGTTGTCCTCCAGGTCTCTCTTGCAAGTTCATAACCATATCCAAGCCATTGGATGGAATTCCAAAAAATAATTTTTACAGGGAAGTTCTTGCTATCATCATTTAGCTTATGCAGGATCCTTTAAAAAAAGCCTATGGAGTACTTGCAGAGTTTCCCGTAGAAGTAGCACTAGGTCTTTGTAATACAACTAGTTCAATGTTTTCCTTTGTTGGACGGGCACAATCACACTCACACAATATTTCATAAGTAAATTCTTAATTATGTCTCTTTGTCCCACACTTGTAACGGTTGCTGACAGTGCTAAAATTTGGCACTCAAACAAAGATCTTAAATTAGAAAGTCTTTTATAATCGGGTGTTAAGTGATCACCCCAGTCTAAAATGCAATTGGCCTCGTCGGCTACCAGGAAAATATTTCGGGATTTCACACATTCAGATTTAAATAATTCTACAATTCTCTTGTTATCCAGAATATCCTCAGGATGGCAAAAGATATATTTTACTTTGCCATTTTTTACATTATTAAAGCCTAGGTCACCTTTTCCAGATAGACAAATCGCTGTTTCTCCTAGCTTTTGTGTTTCTTGTTCTCTTATATCATTTAGAGGCTCAATTACAATAACCAAGCAGTTTAAGTCAATAAATGGGAGAAGTTTAAAAATTAAAGACTTCCCATATCCAGTGGGAAGGGAGCATACACAATCCTTTCCAGATAAGATAATTGACAACGCCTTTACTTGAAGAGGTTTAAGTTCCTGAATGTTGGTGTTGTACTCTCGATTGTATGTGTCTAATACTGTTGAGAATGTTTTTGTCTAAGAAAGAAAAGACAAGCATTGAAGTTCAAAATATTCAAGTTCAAGTTCAAAATTCAAGTTCAAGACACAGTATGGGTCATATTGCGACGCTCCAGCTTTACTGGTGGAGGAATACCTCAGGTGCCCCTCCGTGCATTATATCAGGCACGAACGGGCACCTGAGTAGAACCACCGACGTTCCGTAAGCTAGCTGGATAGCTTCCTCACATGAAAGAATCCAAGTCCCTGTCGGAATTCGAACCTACAGCGGTGAGGGGCAAGTGGTTTGAAGTCAACGACCTTAACCACTCGGCCACGGACGCCCCTCTCCATGTTTTTTATTTAAACATTGCGTATTATCTGCTTCTTTGCAGAGGTATCATGGGATTCCATCCAACTCATTGTTGCCAGTTTTTTGTCATGTGGACTCAGACAGTATGTTTTCTCTTTATAAATTCTAATCATTTTCTCATTTACTTCTGAAAATTTAATCGAAGAAAAATGGGTTGATGACCACACTTTAGACAATAAAGAGAAATATTTTCACAATTTCCATTCCTTTTCCCAGTAGTATCACCACGAATCAGATTACCAGACCCATTCCTAATTAATTGATGCAGAGTCCGCAATGGATGTTGTCATTTTGCTGTGACATGGTTCAATAATTAAAATTAAACGGGTCAAATACAAGAAAACAACAACAAAATCTATCAATTACAAAAATTAAATAAATTTATTCTTTTAAATTAACGTTAAATTCAATAAAATACAATGGCAGACAAAGTGCACAAAATCGACTTTGCGATTTCACACTCCACACCGGTAGGCTATATCCTGTGGTGTATGCGCGAAATAAAACCCGCCAAATTTGAGTAATAAACTCAATCACCCGAAAATTACACGTAAAAGTACCTTATTAAATAAATGCAATTGTCTTTAGAACAATAACACCCGTTAACAGACACAAGGTTCGATTAGGTTGCCTCACCTAAAATCTGCTGTTTTGCAGGTAGCGATTTGTACTGGCAAAACTGGTAATCAAATTACCGCTGCCACCATTGTAGAACCTTTATTAAGATAAGTAAAGGACTTACCTAGCTATATGACTGTGACGTACCAATATATTCGGTAGTTGTCACCTAGTTAATGTTGTGTGTAGCACCAATGGCTGCTTCTAGAGAAATCCCCCAGAATCCCTTGCGGCCCTCCGCCGCCAGAAGTAACGGCCAGTCAGAGGCTATGAATCATATACTCACGTACTCAACTTATCTCGTACCAAGGTCCGTGAGTACTACATTACTTTACTAATGAGTGATATTTCATTTGATAAGACAAGTCGATGAAAAAAAATGCAATTATTGCTTATCTTAAATATAATGGAATATCATACAACCGAAGATTATTAATGATCAGTTAATTTGGGACAATTTTCTTACATCTGTATGCGTTGAATCCTTTACTATGGCGTCCGCCATTTTGCCATTTACCTGACCTACTTTCCGTAGTAAATGTAGGCGGGGAGCCAGACTAATGAAATATTTGATCGATTCCTTTCAAGGGCGAAGTTGGAAAGAGCAATATATCGTCCAGCAGTTCCACCTAGCACCGGCTTAAGCAGAATTCAACATTTAAACACGAAAATGGTGAACTTTTGAATTTAGAAACATCCGCAGATGTGTTCATACGGTAGTTATTATGGAACAGTTGATGTACCATTCCCTGAAAAAGCGGCGTATGGTCCCTAAAAACGATTGAGTGTCCTGGACAGGGCAATAACGTCTTTGAAATTGAACGTCACAATAACGATACCCTTTACATATATGTCTGATAATTATCTTTAATTTTGAGATAATTTCTAGTTTGTTAGTGGTAATGATGTAACGCGTGAAAGGTGTTGGTGTGATTGTAACTTTTAGCATGCTGATAAAAAAATCGCGAAAAATTTGATCCTATCAATCACAACAAAATTACATTAAAATTTCAGACTCGGTTATGAACTGTAACATATTCTTTAGGATTCGATGCATACTCAGTTAACCTGTGCGATAGTTAAGACATTAAAAGACAGAATTGTGGCGAAAACTCTCCAAAAGAAGTTCTGTTAATGCCTGTGGGCCCCTAATAACTTAAGCGGAAATGACTGCATTACGTCTTAAACAACAATGGCACGCCTACTACAACGAAACACAATTTTGGTAAATGTCAGTAATTTTTACACCGATACGGTCAAGAGTTCCTATACCAATTATAACAAAGATCAACAAGGAAAGGCGGAATTGAAAGAATGCAGTCTTCGACACAACCCAGCTACACTGGCAGGACACCAAAAGGCACCGGATCAAAGAACGGAAAAAGGGCACAAGGTCGGGGAAAGGAAAAGAGGGATATGCCAATAATTGTTACAATAATCAATTTAATATGGGAAATTACAAAAATTACAGGGATAAGGGCTTTGTGTAAGGAAAAGAGGGGGACATCAAATGGGGATATACTAAATATTTACAGCTTGTGTACAGATATCAGAGTAAGTTCAAATAGATACGAATATTACATGTACTGACAAAATAAGTTCTAAGGGAGACAACTCAGTAATGACTGATAATGGTCTATGTTGCAGATTATCTCCCTTGCTTTGGTTTAATACATGAAGTTCCTGTATACTGTTGATGGTAATAGGTCTAGAATGCTGGTTTGACTGTCTTCAACCTGATGAATTAAATGGAAGGAAAATTTCAGAATAAAGATAATGAAAATTATTTAAAAGAAAACACAGGTGGTGCTGGTCGTAAATTGTCTGTTAACCATAATATTAACAAACGATCATCATCAAAGTTTGATTTAGTTTTTTACATAGCAAAAATAGATAACAGTCAAAAGATGATTTTGCTAGTATATGTCTGATAGAATGTAGTTATCAAAAGGATAAAGATGATAACCTGATAGGATTAAATTGTACCTAGTCAAAGTTAGACAAATGATCTAAATAATATTGGTAATAAGTGTTATATCTAGTCAAACTGATGTCAAAATATAAGAACAAAGATCGACAATGAAAAACAGCATTGAATGAACTTACCCCTATCAAAGCCCGGAAACACCGAACCACAACTTTACAATAATTTGATCTGGTAGCAATACAAGATGCTTATTCAAACATTAAATTGATTGAAGGTTTTATCAAGGGAATAAATAATATTGGCAAGAAGTTTCTATAGATGACAATGAGGTGATATAGTATTTTTCGGCTGGACTATATTCGATGATTTCTAAGAACAACATTTTATACAGAAAATGGGAAAGCGATAATGGTTCTTCTTTCAAATTACTCGTGAACTTATACCAAAACAGTAGCAAGATTAGAAATCTGGAGCTCATTTATGTGTCCCAAAAAGGTAAATAAACATTTTGTGTTAATGTAGCGACACAAGTGACAGTCGTTCAGCTTATTGAGAAAGGAGATAGCACAATTACAAAAATAAACTGGGTGTGCACTAAATGATTATGGATCTGAAAACAAATAGATGAGATAAACATTTGATGGTTGTAGGTGATTTGTATAGCATATGGAATGAATGTTGCAGTTTACCTAATTTTTATGCTTCTGCTGTAGCTAAAAGATTAGTTAATCAATATGTTAGTGATGTATTGCCCGCTTATATATACAGATTAAGATGGAACCTTTGAATCTAAACTATTTTCAGACATGTGTCAGTTATTTGTATTGAGAAACACAATTTTCAAGCTTTCTTCAAAGAAAACAAAGATCAACAAAGCAACGTGATGTCCACAGAACGCCGTCCCCAGACACAACTCGGTAATCTGATTAATACTCGGGGGCTACGCCCCCTCGTACAAATCAGATAACCTCGTGTTTCGGTGCTCTTTCTATTACTTATTTTATGATTCACGGTTATAGCATGGGTAAATCGCATTGTTAAAAAATAATATCAAATGATATTGATTAAAAGTCATAGTATAGATTAAGACATTTGAAGCCAAAATATGTCATATCAGATCAATATCAACAAAAAAATGCGCCGTACACTGAATCTGCGTTTAACAGACCGAGTTTCAAAGTGAATAATGGGTTATAAATAAGTTCAAACCGTGAACTGGTGCAACCAGGAATTGGATGCGTATATTAAAATAATGAATATCTGTACCATTATAAGGGCGTGTTTTTGCTGTAAGAGTTAGAATATTTTAAACATGAAGACACAAAGTCAAAACGCATATATAATGGAACATATTTTTTTAATTCATGGCTATAAAACAAAAGTAAGAATTACAAGACACAGTATGACACTGTGCAAGATGAAATTAAGAGTCTAATACTATATATTATATATGTTTGTAATGACGAGGAAATGTTTTTATCAAGTCATATTGAATAATAAATTCTGTTCTGTTCTGTTCAGTGTCCCATTGCACAGTGACTTTTTTTTGACAATCGTTAAGCCTGTTGCACACTTCCAATTTGAATGTCTCATTGAATGTTTTTTTCATGGACTAATGTCTCATTTGCACGAGTTTTATTTGTCATATTCAAAACTGGATTATTTGCCATTCGATTCGTATCCATTGGAAGATAGCATCATTTAAAATATTATTTGAAAGTTTGCATCTGATACATAATGTTTTGAAATGGAAAACCTGTTAAAAGAGGATGGAACTATTAAACCTCGACCTATATGAAAGATGTATTACAGACTTGCAAAAAATGGAACATCTTATTCTCTGCGATCTTCACATCGTAATTTTATTGTACAATCATTTGTAAATCCTCAGTTTTCTAAGTTAGGTTTTCAAATTTTTGCTTATAATAGCTTTCATTAAATAACATGTGTCTGCCCGAAGTTTTCTGAAGTCTTATTAATATTATACATTAATTTATCTTTTTTACTTATGTTTGATTTATTTTTTAATGGGTCATCGTATAAATGTATATGTAAATGTCTGTTCCAAGGCTTCGAGAAAGAAAGAAAGAATTCATTCAAATAAGAGTTTTTTTTCGATTTGATAAATAAATAAGATTGATTAGTCAATTGATTAATTGATTATTTTTTATCTATTTATGTTAATATTTGAAAGACAACATTCGCATATCAAATGAAATATATAATTTATCATTCACTACTACTTATAAGCTGTACATCTCCTGTATTTGATATGTATTCATTTTTATCTGGGAATATATCAAAGGGAAGTAAGAAATCATAATATTTTAAAGACAGTGATTTTGTTTATATCAATTTATGGAAACTAAATGTAAGTAACTGTAAAACCAAAACTTTAGTAGAAGTAATTAACAATAAAGTAATTTGATTTGTTAAAATGGATTACGAACGCGAAATTTGATATTTGATATTGATTATGCTTATATAAACTGATATATTTTATATGATGGGCTATTTTTATTTCATTATACAGAATACAGTTAAAATAAATATCTGTATATACTTAAGTATTTTATCTAAAAATAAAATAGTGTGGCTAAAAAGCGACAACTACCTCATAAGGTGAAATTACGAAACAATCTGCAGTGGAATAAAAATATGAAAATTCACCAATGTTGTTGACATATGTAAACAAACGTTACAAAATAAACATGTAAATTGCAGTTGTTGTTCACAGTCTTTTAGTTCGTCTTTTATCATTATTATTTTAATTTGGCAACAAATAATAATAATATAGCATTCTAATGAAATATGTAAGTCATTTTTTTAGCTTTATATATCTCTAACTATTGTGTTTGATACAGCTTTTCAATAGTTATCAACTTATATCATTATAGCGGCGGCTTTAGACTTACTTTTACTTACAAGGCTAATGGGATGGGTACAAGTGTTGAATGTTAAATAAAGTAAAGATACACATTTATAATTATTATAATATCACCACCAAACTATAGATTATAATAATATAAAATGTTGCATTTGTAAATGAAAAAAGCACAATAATTATGCTAGCCTGTCTTGAACCAAGTTTACAGCGCCCAAGAGTATATACCGATTTCACCAACGCGGGCAACACAAAACATTTGTTCAAGTTATCTCTGTAAAATTAAATATAGACTCTGCTCTCTTATTTCCGGATAATTCTATTTTGTTTTGAACATATACTCAGTCTTTTAAATGTTTCTCATATATGCACCAGACCATATGAAAATTAGCAATTTTCTTCCGAAAATTAGCTAAAGGCAACGCATAATGTTCCACAAGTTTTAAAAATACAAATTGAAATCCGGTTCCATCTGCTCTTTACGTATTTTTGAAAGATGTTACTTATTTTTACAAGCGTTGTAGTTGATGTAGAACATGACCTTGTCTATCATGTTTCTTAAAACTATTCAGTGGAGGAGTATTAAAGACCACTTCTGGCAAATTATACCAGAAGTGATATGACTTTACTTTCAGTTTATACCATGCCCTCTTGTACTCGCATTATCATTAATGTTAAGAAAGAAAAAACACTTTATTATCAATATCTTTCTTGGGATGTACTATTCTCCGGTCTCCTATCGGTAAACCCCGGTCTCTCCCGGTCTATTTTGACCGGGATTTACTACAGACCGGCGAATAGTATCACACGTTTATTGTCCGGTCTCTCTCGGTTTTAAAGTAGATATTTTTATTTGAAATCAAAAAAAGAGTTTTTTTCCCAAAATTGAATGTTTTCACTTAGTTTGGTTACAGTAATGAATTAACAGAGATCATCTCTCATATTTATTTATTTAGATTATAGATCTAATTATTATTATACAAAAACTTTCAATTCCAAAAAATAACAAAAGCACTTTTCATTTTATTTATATCTGATAAACCAATAAATACATACAATAATTGAATAAAAAGGTACATTTTTATGGTATTAATATGACACAATCAACTTCGAAACATTTTATTTAATTTGTTATTAGCGTTTGGTAAAGAGATTCTAAGTTACAAATTGGATTCTATGATTTTTTAAGTAAAATAAATGGTCTAAGAATGTTGAGTATAATATATTAAAAGATTGATCATCATTTACTGACTTTTGCCAGTTAATTTTAGAATCATAATCGTCGGTCAACATGACAATTGAATTTTTAAAATTTATATAATAAAAAAAATAACTCAGTAGTAAAATAGCACATAAAACACGAAAAAAAAGCATTTTTCATAAAAGATGAAGAAAAAGACAAATTAAAACAGATATTAGAATAGTGTATGATAAAACAATTATGCTCAACATGATCAGCATGGTGATTTAATCAGTGTCATATTTTTACTAAGTGTGAACAGATATCTTAAGATATTTAATGATGGGGACTTCGGTAATAGCGATTACATAATAAGGGACAATAAATAAGTGTGGTGTTGATCATGCGTTACACAAATAGATTATAATTAAATGATTGTACATGTATATGCCCGTTGCCATTGATAATCACGAGATTACATTGATGAACATAAAAAAGTAACAATTATGATTTTAAATTATAAATTAAAATGTTATAATTTAAAAAAGATGACTATTGCATATTTTTTTGGCATAATCGGCATGAAATATCGTCAATCATTTATAATTTTACTACAATTTCATTGACAATTACACAACAACACAGAACTTATTATATACATCAAAATTATGCACAAAAAGCAATTATAAATAATGACAAACAAAAATATATACATATAATATAACATAATACATTATTTTATCATTTTCAAAATGCAAAAAAAATCGCAATGTGACGTGATATTGATAATGTGTTATTCATGTAAGGAAATATTTATGCAGTACAACAACAACAACAAAAAAAACAAAAAAAACAAGAGCATCAAAATCATTCTCATTTCAAATTCTACATAATTTTATTTCATTTATAACATTTTATGCTCACATGAAATAATTAATGTCATTCCCCGTAATTAATACACTTTTACATTTATAGCTTTGATTAACTCTTATAATAACTAACAATAATAAAAATACATAAATTAAAAAACAATTAATTTGAAACGAAATACATTATATACGAAAAAAAAAATCTTCTATCAACACATTTTTCATCTAGAAAGATCGATAATTTTTAGAAGACCGGCACTGACCGGGCCAGTAAATATGATACTATTTGCCGGTCCCTCGAAAATTCCGGTCAAAATAGACCGGGAGAGACCGGAGACCGGAAGCGACCGGACCGGAGAATAGTACATCCCATCTTTCTTTTTGATAAATCCGTTTGTAATCTTAAGCCATCTCTTAGTCTATGGTATGCTCATTTGTAATATTAGGGTTTAAAGAAGTTGTCCATAAGTTAAATATCCGTACCTTTTTTGAGTAATTTTGGAGCATGACTTGAAACTGATACTAAAGCATTTTTATTCTTTTTGAAACTGGAATATAATGTTTCCGTATTAAAGATATGGTATAACAAAGGTTTTAAAGTATTCCTGTATTGGTTAGCTAAAATGTTCTCCTGAATAGACCAGTTATACAATAAATTCTCGAATCAATCTGTTGTCTAAATTTCAAATTAGCATTCAAAAGTTATTTCGAGATTGCCTCCAGTATCATTGTCAAGAACTTAATTTTCGTTAAAATTTCATTGAAGTGATAGGTATTATAAGAATTATGATTTTTAAAATGTAATTGGTTT